>NC_134702.1:5360000-5527500 GCF_043290135.1 Rhipicephalus microplus | reverse complement strand
GCTCGAACGCACCAACTCAGTGAAGACGACGAGCAGCAGAAATGATTGTCTCCTGTTTGCGCTATTTTTGCCGTTGTTGCCCCGGTTGTGTAAACATAGTAAATATTTTGTCGTCTCCCTGTAGCAATATGGTCATAAGAATGAAACGTTTCTGTTGGGTGATGGCTGCAAGAAGTGTAACTTTCAGAGCTCGTTTTTTTTTAGGCATAATATTCACGAGAACGTCCAAGTTCAAGGACTTGAGCGCCCGCCTGAGGCACCGCCATCATCATCGACGGAGGGTGAGAAGAAACAGGGGTTAATCTTCTATTACCCGAAGGAAACTGCCGGACTTCAAATAAAGTTTATTCATTCAACTAGCAGGCAAAGAATGGATAGGGGATGTTATACTAGTAGTAATTCTAATGGAAATGTGAAGAAACAAAAGTCGACGAAAAGCTTGCCGCTGGCAGGGACCGAGCCTGTGACGCAAAATTTACCCCAGAATTTACCCTCACTCAGACTGCAAGTTTTGAACTGTCAGAGAAGCGACGTGATTTGGACTTTTACCACATTATACGGCGCTGCAGTGTCCAAATCACCCACCACCCTCGAGCCTTGGTAAGCAACTATCTAGTCAAGAGCTGTGAGAGGCTAACATGCGCAGCTACAACCCCGGGCCTTCAGGAAGCAATCCTAAAGTGGGCTGAGGTGGGCCTGCCACGAGTCTCTCACGTTCTCGCAGCCCCTTTCCATTGAGATGGGATGAATAAAGTTGTTTCTCTCTCTTGCAGACTTCAGGCCTTCAGTTAGTATGCGAGGGATTATTGGTCAGCTGCTATATATGTCGCAATAAAATCACGAGCCGCGTGACATCATCACGCAAAAAAAAAAATTGCTTCTGGCGGCGCTGACTGACACCCCCACGCTTAAATGCACCTATGCACCCTATAAAGTGGACGGATGGATGATCGCCAGGGTAGCTCAGGGGTAGAGCATCGGACGCGTTATTCGAAGGTTGGGTCCCTGCCAGTAGAAAGTTATCTTTTCGCTCACTTCTCTTGAATTACATATACATTTACATTGCAATTACGTCTAGTAACATCCCCTCACTTTTCTTGGCATCATTGTCTGTTAGTGTTAGTTCTCAATAATATTTTCTCTTGGGTAATGTAGCTTTGGAGGAAGATGGTCACGCCACAGGCAACGTGGTAAAATTGCTGCACTAGTCGTATCCGTCTTCACAATAACGCTGATCTACTAGGGAATTATCGCACACAATTTCTATTTTCAGATGGAGTTTTTCCTTGCGTGATCCTGGTGCAGTTCATAGGCATATGGGTTGCTTCACACGGCTACGAATGGACAGTTGACGTGGATTCACGGAAGTACGATATATTATCAATCAATATATTACCAAGAAAACTTTAAGCATCTACTAAACTCGCAGTTGTTAAATTAATGTTTTATTCCACAACAATATTATTGTTTTTTTTTCAGATCCCTAATCGTCATTTATGTGCAATTTCACCTTACAGCTCATGTCACATCCACTCAGTAATTATTG
Source organism: Rhipicephalus microplus (assembly GCF_043290135.1). Lineage (NCBI taxonomy): Eukaryota > Metazoa > Arthropoda > Arachnida > Ixodida > Ixodidae > Rhipicephalus > Rhipicephalus microplus. The sequence continues at coordinate 5,525,954 of NC_134702.1, read as the reverse complement.
TGTAAATGAGCTGTCATGATTGAAAGTGCACATTTTTGGCCTCTTTTTGCTGCATAGAACATAGCGCAATCACATTATATATTGCATTCCCACTTGTGTTACAATAACATTGTGTATGCTGTTCTCATGTATTTTTTAATCTTTTTGTACATTATACACGTTCAAAATGTTTCCCTTACACAATGCCTCTAGGTGCCTGTAAGGTACTTCTAAATAAACAAATAAATAAATAGGTAAACGCTCTCAAGAACACAAAAGGTGCATTAGAAGCTCTCTAATGGATTACAGATAAACATTGCGCGAAGATTATTTGCAATGCGATCACTTACCCAACCTATCAATGAACGAGGAATTTCGCTGGAGCCATCGCTTCGACACCAAACTTGGTGACAGAAAGCAAACATGGTGATTTAGGAAACCGTAACGTCAAAGAGGTAAAGGCAGCAATAAAAGATGGCGCTAGAATCAAGACAGTCAAAACCAAACTCTGTAAAGGACTTTTGCACAGAAGTATACCCAGCTCAAGTAGTAATTGCCCCAAGTAAAAGCAACAGGCATCAAGACGCCAAAGGCTCAAACGTGCACGTATCGGTGAGGTTAGCAAGGCCCTACAAGACACGTCCCACGGAAAAGCGACTAGAGAAGACAGCATTAGGACCCATGTGATTAATGGCGAGAGTTAATGATTAAGGAGCATGCTTGCCTATACATACCATGTCCTAAAGTTCTAACGTACCAGGCAGTATGAAAAACTGTCACCTTTTTTTTTTTCTTTACTAGATGGACGCGAAAGGCTTGCAAAACTACCGGCCGATCAGCCTCCCTTCAGCATTACACAAAATACCCGCGGAGTAGCATCGAATGGTATAAGAGCCACGCTCACCTTTTATCGCCCTGGAGAACAAGCTGGTTTCAGGAAAGGGTACCCTATCCTGGGTCGCATCCATGCGATTGATCAAAAAACAGAGAAAACTGTCGAATACAAAGAGCCTTCTATATGATAGTCATTGATTTGAAAAATGCCTTTGACGCGGTACAGATACCAGCAGTTCTAGACGCGTTGCGCCGACAAAGGGTACTTGAAACACAGTGCGTAACATAACTAAACATAATATAACACACACACACACACACACACACATATATATATATATATATATATATATATATATATATATATATATATATATATACCTCAAAAAGTGTATACATAAGGGCTCGTTTTTCCGTGTTTTAACACAATATTAATGAGATCTAACAGACAGTAATGCCAAGGGATGTACAGGGGAAGTTATTAGAACCAATGGAATGTAAATAAGAAGAAAGAAAAGTGGATGAAAAAATAACCAGCCGTGAGCAGGAATCGAACCTACAACCTTCGAATAACGCGTTCGATGCTCTCGAATGCGTTATTCGAAGGTCGTAGGTTCGATTCCGATATATATATATATATATATATATATATATATATATATATATATATATATATATATATATATATATATATCAGTAGGTTCGATATATAGGTTCGAAGGTCGTATGTTCAATATATATATATATATATATATATATATATATATATATATATATATATATATATATATATATATATATATATATATATATATATATATATATACCGGAGTCTCCGTTATGAAGGTTTCCCCACATTGTTCGGCAACAAGAAGGACAGGATTGCCTTGTTCATAATAAAACGACGTATGTTCGGCCCTTGCATAGTAGTCAGTGCTGGATATACGCTCGTAGCCCACACGCTACAATATCCTACCGACTGCTCACTGCATTTGCTCGTCTTGCTTCCTTAGACACTTCTATCGGCACTAAGGTGCACCATTCGCCAAGAACCAAATACAAGTCATATGATATATATGTCTGAAATCAAAGCACTGGAGGTTATTTTACTTATCTCTGTCGACAAATACAACTCTTCCTTCCATCAAAATGTTGGCTTCCGAACGTTCAGACAACCCGCTGCCATAGCATACACTTCACCAACGCGTGTACATTACAAAAGTGCCTTCGCAACCCGCCTTGTGGCATTTTTACCACGAAAGTGTTTTGTGTCGGGGTCCATCAAGACTTCGGTGACGTATTTCCGTCACAGATATGACGTCAAATTACGCTACCAATTGGTAAATAAAAATATCCAAGAAAACGCTCCCCGGGCTTCGAACCTCTGTACTTCTGAAACGGCGAAAAGCGCCGGGTGCTCTAGCCACTAAACTATGCAGGCAATTAGAAGAATTCGTACGAACACGCCTTATATCTTTCAAGCATTCCCTCTCGCTCCGTGCTCAATGTTGGCGAAGCGGGGCGGTGCAGCAGTCTGGGAGTTCTGGAAGAGAAATAATGCAACATGACGCTGTTAACGCATGGCGTCCGAGATTGCGCCCACGTGCAGCCTTGGAGTCTATGGTTAAAGCTCCTCGACGGCAGTGAAAAACCCTGACCAATTAAGCAATGGAAAGTCACCGACGCAGTTACGTTGTTTTACTTTCGCTTCATTTTAGCGCGTGACTGCTCGTTGTTGAAGTCGTGCAGCTTCCACATGTACCAACGATGCTTCACCGCCGACTATAGCACCGGCTTATTTCATAAAGCTGATGCAGTAAGCACTGCAGCATGGCAACGATGTCGACGGGCGAATGTCGTGCCTTGGTGAAGCGAAACTGATTCCAGAAGGACGTGGATCGCCCGTACACGTTCGCGGCTCAATCTATGAACCTCTACGTCCCGCGCTGCTGAAGCACAGTATACGTCAGCGCTGGCGTAGGTTTCAGGAGCGCACACCTTGCTGTTTCTCTACAAAACCCGCGATCTTCGAAGCCGTGCATATTGTCGTGACGTCGACGAAGGAGAGCAGAGAGTACCTTTCAAGAATAATCTATTTATTCGGCCGAACCTGTGGCAACGCAAAAGGAAAGTAAGATTTCAGCGAGACACAGGCGCTGATAGCGGCGAACAGAGCGTCGGCCGTCGATGAAATGACCAACGGCGAAGCGTGTCGACATTTATACTGCCGCAACAGGTTGGCCACGTTCAAGTAGCCCGCCGCAATCATCGTGGCACAAGTTCGCCCCAATAAAGACGCTTGTTTTTTTAGCCTGTCTGCCTCAGCATCGCTACATTTCTGGTAGAAGTGCGGGGTATGAATCGAAGCCCCGCGAGCTTAAGACAGCGTAGCCACGACGACCAGCGAGTCCACCCCGTGAAAGTGACTCCTGTACACCAGAGGGCAAGTCGCCGTCTTCGAGGTGACTCACCTGAGTTCAGTTCTCTTCACTTCCTACAAGTGGAATTCAAACGATGAACGCCACCACTGTGACTAGCCAGGTAACACCGGCACAAGTGTTCATCAGCCAACCGCAGCAGCCGCCAATATTCCCAGGCGGCTCGTACGAGGACGTGGAAGATTGGTTGGACTTGTTCGAGAGAGTGGCGAGCTTGAATAGATGGGACGAAAGAGACAAGCTCCGTCGCGTATACATCGCCCTGGAAGACTTCGCAAAGACATGGTTTGATAACCATGAAACCTCGTTGTCTACCTGGGAGGTATTTCGACGACAAGCGGTGGCTACGTTCGCGAACACAGACCGGAAAAAAGGCAGAGGCTGCTCTTCAATCGAGGAACCAGCTCACAAACGAGAGTGGTGCTATGTACATCGAGGACATAGTCCGTCTGTTCAAGCGTGCAGATTATAACATGGCTGAGGATAAGAAGGTGCGTCATCTAATGCGCGGAGTGAAGCAAGAGCTGTTCATCGTTCTCGTCCGCAACCCCCGAAGCAAATTTGCTGAGTTTTATTCGGAAGCGACGGCCACCCAAAAAACACTGGAACAGCGGGCTCGGCAGTACAACCAGAATCTGAACTGCGCATCTGCACAGGTATTCTCCGGAGGCGTGCAAAACGACGTTGAAGCCCTGCGAGAGCTCATTAGATCAGTTATTAGAGAACTGAGCAGATTTCAAATACCCCAGACTCCAACTGCACTATCTGTTACCGACGTTGTTCGAGGCGAACTGAAGCAGGTCATACGAGAGCCAGAGCGTGAGCTGCAGCCTGCTCGACCTATCCGAACATACTCTGAAGTTCTCGGACAACCCACGGTACAAAGCAATGTAGCAGTTGCGATGGCGGCCACTCCTCTCCCACCTGCAGCACGCAGCGCACCTCGTCCACGGGAACCAACGGCTACCTATCTGCCCCCAGGAGCACGTAGCACACATCGCTATGTGGAGCATAGGCCCAGGAAAAGTGACGTCTGGCGTGATCACGAGCACAGGCCTCTGTGCTTTCGTTGTGGCGAAGTGGGTCATCTCTACAGATTCTGCCCTTACCGACAGGCTGGATTAAGACGCTTCCCGTCGTATGCACTGTGCCCCCGAAACAGTGAACGACTAGCGGAGATAGAGAAGTAGTTGTCCACGCGCCAGAACTCACCACCTCTACGTCAACATCGGTTACGGTCACCATCGCCTATGCGCTACCGGTCAACCAGCCCACGTGCACCTTCAAGGCAGCCTGGTCATCGTACTCCAAGTCTACTCCCGGAAAACTAAAGCAAGCGACCTGTGGAGGTGAGGCCGCTGATAACGTCAGTTACGAAGATCCTCCAATATGGTTTGAGGGCGACGACGATGTATTCCCGGTAAATAGGTGAAGCAACGAAAGCATTATTTACGATTTACGGATGAGAATGAAAGGATGAGAGCTGAATGCCTTAGTCGACACCGGTGCTGATTATTCAGTGATAAGTCACAAGATGGCGGAGAAGCTAAACAAAGTTGTGACACACTGGAATTGATCGCAGATACGCACGGCAGGCTGTCATATTATGACGCCCCTTGCGAGATGCACTGCAAGACTTGAAATACGGGGGTTTATTTACGTTGCCGATTTCATTGTGGTACCAGAATGTTCAAGGAAACTCATTATAGGAATGGATTTTTCGCGAGCTAATGGCGCCGTAATTAACCTGGGTAGGTCAAGCATGTTGTTTTCGACTGAACGAGCTATGCCTGTAGAGGAATCTGAAGAACGACGCCTAACTGCTCCAGGCGTTGTTCATGATGACGTAACTGTGCCGCCACGCTGCAGTATATTGGTGCTCGTAATGGTGCATTCAGACGACGGACCAAATCCGGATTTCTCGTGGACGCGGACTGGTAATCCGCGGATGATCCGCCTGCAGGCGCATCCACACGACGGACGGTGTCCTAGGAGAAAACAGCTGGATTACCCTCGACAGCAGGTTCGGCCACAGAACACCTACCAGTTTTCGGTGCTCACCTGCGCGCGCTGAAAGCAGACTGGTTTGAGAGTATTCAACATGGATGCCCGCAAGAAGCGACGCTTTACTGCGATGTCTGTCGCGTTGTGACAAATGAACGAGGAGTGTTATTCTTTCAGGAGAAAAGGGAGTTGCTGGCAGAATGTTCTTTCAACTACATTGTTCCCCACTTGTAGAACTTCTGAACGCGTCTCCCATCCTTTATTTAGAAGCGGCACGTCGCCAGTTGCAGAAGTTAGAATATTTCACCCTCATGACGGCTAAGAATCTCGCGTGTCAAACGATGGCGGCGACATTTCCCGAACGCCCAAAAGTGATTTCTGCGTATTTAATCACCTGAGAACAAAGCCCCCGGAAACTAAGTAAACCATGCTCAAGCGTAGATGACGCCGACCAGTCAGGCAGCTATTCGCGAGCCATGGAGGACAGGCCGCAAGCAGACGAAAAGTGTACTGGTTGCCAGAAACCCCGAGCTAATCCGCTGAAGTATCGGCTTTCCCCCGCCAGAATCCCGATGTGAGAAACAGGTTGCGGTCATCCGTACGCCAGCCTCGCGGACGAGTTGCGGACGAGGGGAATCGCTGATGTGAGGTCACGTGACGCGCCGTCCGTCCCGCCACATCCGGATTCGGTCCGTCGTCTGAATGCACCATAAAGAATGACGCATTGTACAACCGCGAAGGCATAGCGGATACAATTGTAGAGCTGTTTTTGAACAAAAGTGTCTGCGTAGCTCGAGTCTTGTTCACTTGACGAATGGCCGGGCAGATATCCTACTCACAAATTTCTCCAATGAACTACAACACGTAGCTCAAGGCACGGCTATTGCCTATTTACACTACTTCTGTATGGCGACCGAACTATGCAGCTTAATGACGTCAACCACTCGACCAGTGGCCTGCAACTTCTACACATCTGTGACCGTCAATCAGAGCCTTCCAGACAGTAAAAAAAAACAGATTTATGCCTTGGTAAAATAATTCTCTGATTGCTTCTCCAATGCCTCGAAGGTCAAGCGCACGTCAATTACAAAACACAGAATTATAACGCAAGACACCACGAGGCCTATATGCCAGCATCCATATCGAGTGTCACAAAAAACAACGCGAAATTATCAAGAAGCAAGTGGAGGAGATGCTTTCGAACGATGTCATCCAGCCTTCGAATACTCCATGAGCATACCCCGTAGTGCTCGTTAAGAAGAAAGACAACACACTCAGATTCTGTGTCGACCACCGAAAACTGAACAGTGTAACTAAACGAGATGTCTACTCTTTGCCACGTATCGACGATACACTAGATCAGCTGCGATCCGCAAAGTTTTTCTCCTCCTTGGATCTGAAAAGCGGATATTGGCAAATAGAGGTCGACGAGCGGGACCGTGAAAAAACGGCATTCGTAACAATACACTTGCCATCAAAAATTCTAGCGCTATCGCTAGTGGTGACATAGGTTCAAGAAAAATCTGTAATGTCCACGAAGTGGGCGCAATCTTAAGGAAACGATTTACTACAGCCTCGAAGCTTCTCAAACATCGTAGGTGGTGTTTGCGCTGAACGCAGCGTAACGGGGCGATAACAAAGCTTGAGAAACGAACGTGGCATTGCCTCCCTCTGAAAAAGGCGTCACCCCAATGCTTTAACGGAAGATGAAAGTACAGAAATATTGAAAGAAAATACAAGCAATAACTTACAATACAGCAATACACTAATAGTAAGATACAATAATAAAGACAATAAACAATAAGTACAATTTATAAAGCACAGCAACAACAAAATACAGTCCTTAGGTTTGCGCATGAAATGGCTTGAGTCGCACGACATGGACGACTTCTGGTCGAGCACGGCGCCGTTGAGAGTTCGTAATGCCGCCGGGAACAATCTCGTAGTCGAGTGGGCCGAGACGCCGAGCTAATCTGTACGGTGTGAAGTACCGTCGCAGAAGTTTCTCACTGAGTCCACGTCGGCGTGTGGACGACCATACCCAGGCACGGTCCCCGGGCTGGTACTCCACGAAGCTTCGTCAAAGATTAGAACGGCAGGTGTCGGTAGCCTGCTGATTTTTGATATGGAGGCGGGCGAGTTGACCAGCTTCTTCCGCCCGCTGAAGGTAGGCGGTGACGTCGAGGTTCTTTTTTTCAGCGAGTTTTGGAAGCATAGCCTCGAGCGTCGTTGCTGGGCTTCTTCCATAGACCAACTTGTACGGCGTCATCTGCGTCGTTTCTTGGACGGCCATATTGTACGCGAAGATCACGTACGGAAAAACTTACGTCTCGTGCTCGACGTTGACATACATAGCCAGCATATCGGCGATGGCATTACTAAGACGCTCAGTGAGGCCATTCGTCTGTGGATGGTAAGCAGTGGTGCGGCGGTGACTTGTCTGGCTGTACCTCAGAATGGCCCGAGTTATGTCCGTCGTAAAGGCCGTACCTCTGTCAGTAATGAGGACCTGTGGAGCTCCGTATCACAGGGCGATGTTCTCAACGAAGAACTTTGCTACCTCGGCAGCACTGCCTTTGGGCGGGGCCCTTGTCTCAGCGTATAGCGCGTGAGGTAGTCGGTGGTTACGACGATCCATTTTTTCTCGAAATTCGACGTCAGGAACGGCCCCATTAAGTCTATGCCAATATGCTGGAATGGCCGGTGAGGTGGCTCGATGGGCTGGAGAAGTCCGACTGGCCTGGTCGGCGGTGTCTCGTCGTTGGCAGCCCTGACATGTCTCTACATAACGAGTGACGTCGGCGGAAATACGTGGCCAGTAGTACTTCTCCTGTACTCTTGCAATCATACGGGAAAGACCGACTTTTCCAGCCGTCGGATTGTCGTGTAGAGCATCCAAAACTTCTGGACCTAACGCAGAAGGTACTACGACGAGATTGTTGGCCCGAAGTGACGAGAAGTTTTCCTTTCGGAGAACACCGTTCCACAAGAAAAACAACTCAACTCCTTGTTTGAGTACGTTTGAGACAACAGCGGCCTTGCCCTCAAGGCATTACAAGGCTCCCGAATTCCGGGTCAGCTCTCTGTCGCTCGGCGAAGTCGTCGGCACTAATGGTTCCCAAGAAACAGTCATCGTCCGGGTCGTCCTTCGGCGGTGGTTCGACGGGGGCACGAGACGGGCAGTCGGCGTCAGAGTATTTTCTTCCAGACTTGTAAAAGACGGTAACGTCGAATTCCTGAAGTCTCAGGCTCCATCATGTGAGGCGACCTAAAGGGTCTTTCAAGTTAGCTAGCCAACACAAGGCGTGGTGGTCGCTCACAACTTTTAAGGGCCTGCCATAAAGGTAGGGGCGGAACTTCGATGTAGCCCAGATGATTGCAAAGCATTCCTTTTCTGTCACAGAAAAGTTGGTTTCTGCCTTTGATAGCGACCGGCTAGCATAACTGATGACTATTTCCAGTCCGTTAGTTCTCTGCACAAGAACGGCGCCGAGTCCTACACTGATTGCGTCGGTGTGTATTTCTGTCTCGGCGAATTCGTCTAAATGCGAGAGTAGCGGAGGCGTCTGCAGGCGTCGTTTCAGTTCCTGAAATGCTTCCTCCTGCGGCGTTTCCCACTTAAACTCCACATCGGTCCTGGTAAGGTTAGTGAGTTGCTCTGCAATGCGGGCAAAGTTTTGGACGAACCACCTATAATAGGCGCATAGGCCAAGAAATCGACGCACGGCCTTCTTTCGATAGGTGGCGATAGAAGCTGTTTTCTGCGGGTCGGAGCGAACGTCGGACTTGATGATGACGTGGCCCAGGAACAAGAGCTCCTCGTATGCAAGGCGACACTTTTCGGCCTTGAGGGTGAGTCCGCAGTTCTCGATTGCTTGCAGTACAGCTTCAAGGCGCCGGAGGTGTTCGTCGAAGTTTGAGGAAAACACCACGGCATCGTCCAGGTACACAAGGTAATTAAGTCTGCCACTTCAAGCCGGCCAGTATTGAATTCATGACACATTGGGAAGTCGCGGGTGCCGAGAAAAGACCAAAGAGAATGACCTTAAACTCAAACAGGCTGTCCGGTGTAATAAAGGCCCTCTCGATTCCTCTCATCGACTTCAATGAACGCTTCAAAAAATGCGCCACGGAAGAGGTCCCAGGTTCGAAGTGACGACTCGGAGTTCTCGAACTAGGTCCGCACCGCGTCTTCCGGGTAAAAGTAGACGCGACGTAGCTTTTCTTCCGAGTCCCACTGTCTCAAAGCGGCCACTCTGTCATACGTCACCAGCCAGGTCTCCGCTTCTTCCCAGGATGATTCGTGGAAGGTTGGTGGCTCTCTCTGCTGGTGTACAACCACTGTGGCGGGCGTTGGCACAGGGGCAGTCATGGTGCTCGCTGTAGAGGTGGCGGCCTTGGGCTTGCGAATGTTATCGGGTAGTGCCCCGTACTCTGGATGTAGCCCTCGCTGCCTGCGGCTAGCTCGCTGATCGAGGTTGGCTTCAACGTCCTCTTCACGGTGTGGGCTTGGCTCGCAGCTGGAGGGGGGCATTCGGTACATGAGCCGGTAAGCACCTCCACCAGATGTCACGGGGTCGTGACGTCGACGAAGGGGAACAGACAGTACTTTGAAGAATAATCTATTTATTCGGCCGAATCTGTGGCCACGTGAAAGGAAACTATAAGATTACAGCGAGACACTGGCACTGATAGCGGCGAACAGTGCGTCTGCCGTCGATCAACTGACCAGCGGCAAAGCGTGTCGGCCTTTATGACCTTGCCATGGAAAATTCTAGCGTTATCGCTAGTGGTGACGTAGGTTCAAGAAAAATCTGTAATGTTCACGAAGTGAACGTAATCTTAACAAAACGATCTATTACAGCCTCGAAGCTTCTCAAGCATCGTAGGCACGGTTTGCGCTGAACGTAGTGTAACGGGGCGATAACAATGCTTGAGGAACGAATGTGGCAATATCAAGTAACAGTGTATAGTGTATGCTTGTTGATGTCATCTTTGTGTGCAATTAACGATACGCTGCGTGTTAAATACTTCAGTTACCACAACGGTTAAATCTTTATCGTGTGTGGTAGTTGTCTTGATGGAGACATGCCGTCAACGTGGCTGTGTTCACGAGAAACAGTGCTATAACTGCCAAACGCCAATAGCTTCTATGAAGACACGTTTCACTTTCGTCTTATACCGATTCCTATAAGGAAGGGTTCAGCCATGTTTTTATCTTTGTGTGCCTGTAAAGTCCTGCAGAGGTCCCGCACAGAATCATGGGGAAGCATGGAGCCAAAATGGGCGTCATCAGCCAGGATTGCGACGACGGACAGGTGAGCTCGGTTCAAGCATTCTATCGATCGATATGATCGGTATGTGAGGTTTAACGTTCTAGAACGCCATACGACTATGAGAGGCGCCTTAGGGGAGGGCTCCAGAAATTTCGACCACACAGGGTTCTTCACCGTGCACCCAATTCTCAGCACACGGGCCTACAGGATTTCCACCTGGGGTTAAAACATTCTAACTTCCACGAAAGTTGTCCACCAATATGCACATAACAATGTGCAAGTAAGTATGCAATTCGGCCAACCCTTGCAATTTAAAAGGCAACCCGTCCCTATACTTTTTTTTCAGTTTGAGCCTCCGTTTAATTTTCAAAAGTGTAGATAGCTGGGTCACTTGGTATGAATCCATCAAAAAACAAGAGAGACACACAGACAAAAAAAGACAAAAACAAGTGCTGACTTTGCCGTTTAAACTTAGCGACGAACTCAGCCCCAAATTGTTCTTTTCGCCATGGCACAAAACGACACCCCTGGCCCTCAAGTCGCGGGATCGAATCCCAGCCGCGGAGGCCGCACTTTGGATGGAAACGAAAACACATAAGGCCATTGCGCTGAAATTCTGGTGCAACCCCAGGCGGTCGAAATTTCCGGAATCCTTGCACTACGGCGTCGCTCATAAAGTTATGGTGGTTTCGGAACGTTGAACCCCAAGAATTATTAAAATGACACTTGCCGAAAACTGCCTGCCGGAGCCTCACTTCAAATCAATATATGCCTGCCTTGTACCCGCCCACAGCGGAAAAAAAAAAATTCTGCCCACGCCTCTACATCTCCCCTCACGCCGAGTACAAAGGTAGAGAGCTTTCAGAAGGACATCATCGCTTCATTTTTATTGTTACGTATACTGCTGAGCTTGTTTCCTTTAAACTGAACCCAAGCACATCCTCCACCCCCACCTTCGGACTATCTTATGCACGGTTCTGCGTCAGTGACATTCGAAAAAACATCGCATATGTTTTCCTACGTATGAACGAAGGGCCTGCAGACAACACTCCCCGGTGCTGCGAAGAAATACATGTAAAAATTGCATGGCACGTTTTTTTTTTTTTCATAATTACCATTTCATTATTTTTTTTCAGAACCACATAGACGTAGACTTCGGTGGATCACCTGAGGAGTACACCTGTACCATGAAAGACTTGCTGTGGTATGTCACTGTCGGAGTAAGTTTTGTAGAACTTATTTTTTTTTTCGGCTATGTGTAAGGACAGTCACAGGGGGCCCATATATCTCCAGCTTTATATTTTGCGCGGTGTGTGTGTGTGTGCGTGTGCGTGTGCGTGTGTGTGTGTGTGTGTGTGTGTGTGTGTGTGTGTGTGTGTGTGTGTGTGTGTGTGTGTGTGTGTGTGTGTGTGTGTGTGTGTGTGTGTGTGTGTCGAAAAAGCTTCGGTGGATTCGGTGTTTTCTAGAAGTTCAAAATGACGGACGATCGTGCGAAAACCTTTTATTACAACGTTTCAGCCGGGGTGCAGCCTTCGTCATGGAATACAAGGCATAATGGAATTGCACTCCTTATATACACGGTACGACAGGGGGCCCCCAACGCATGTGTAACTACATCGTCAGATACATGAAATATAAAGGCGCGTAAATAGATGTGAGCATGCAAGTATTTGTGCGACGTGATTGTGGCATGAAGATGTAACAAGACGTGCCAAAGTCATACTTTCATAAAGAATGATAGATTTACATGTGTAGGCGCGGGTATTCTTTTGTAATAGGAAAAAGTCCCAGCTTCGCCGCAAAGGCGAAGCCACGAATGCGATAGCAACAAATTGGAAGGTCACGCGCAAAATGGCAAGCAGATTGAAACGTGCCCCACGTTTCTCCAGAACAAAGGACGCACGAAACGTACTCTCAGGTAAAGATAAACGCGAATAAGCGTCTCAGTTGTTACTTCGCTGTGTCTGAAAAGCGCGCCCTTTTCGCAAACGTAGGCTGCGCAACAATTGTAGTGACCTTTGTGCACCCGGTAACTACAGCAGAAACGTTCCGACGAAACCCAAAGGCTAGCCAAAACGTACGATTCTCCCCACTGCAAGATAAGGGCGCACGATCAAGCGTGCACCTCCTCATTCTCTACGTGGGCCAAAGTACGCGTGAGAGATGAGAGCCGCCGCGCGCTCACTGCGCCATTTTCCTGATAATGCTGAAAACACGATAGTCCCCCCCCCCCCCCCCCACCGAGATGCCCATCAACAGCGGTAAGTGGTAGATATGAATAGCTTGCTGTTCGAACGTTGAAAGAGGTACGTTTTGGTGGCTCAGTTAAATTTAAAGAAAAAAAAACGTTTCGGTGGCTCAGTGGTTAACGACGCGCATTCATGAGGTGGAGGTCCCACGTTCGATTCTGCGGGCTGGAGTCTTTCTTCTGGGATGTTTTTTCTTGCATTTTCATATACGTAGAGACATACATATACGCTGCATGACATCGACGCCGGCGGCGAAATCCAGTCGAAAAGTGTCCATATAATTAGTTCGTTGTTGAAAGTAGCACAGACAGATGTCTTTGCAACATGCGTACATCTGCCTCACTGAGGTTTTGGTAAACAGGCGAGTATTTTTATTTCCAAATGGAATTACCACTAATTAACTAATTGTCATTACCAAAAAATAGTAGCTGCTACTACGGTATGTTGGGAACAATATGCACAAGGACATTATAGCGCAATACCGTTCCTCTATTTTAAAATCACGCTGCGTGATAATAACTGTGACACCACATACACCTTCTATAAGAAAAGAAGGCGTACGAGAAAGCAAGCAATTTTCTTATCGACTTATGCTTCGGCCGTGGCACGGCCTTCGTCAGAGAAACGAAGGCCGTGTCATATATTATATATATATATATATATATATATATATATATATATATATATATATATATATATATATATATATATATATATATATATATATATATATATATACACTTCATTTGAGAATAGTTCAGTAGAGGAAACAAAACAATAATTTATTTTTATAGTCCTAACAGTTTCGGCTGGTGGAGCAGCCTTCTTCAGAGGATCTAGCCGAAACGATACAAGTTCCCGTAGCAGAGGGCCACCCTCACAGTTTGGAGGCCCCCAAAGTGAAAAGAAAGAAAAGAAAAAATAAAAACGAAACAAACGGGCCAACGAAGCAAGCGACAGAGTTGAAGAAGATGGGGAAGGGAGGACCGAAGGAGAGCCGCCGGTAACTAGGGGTAAATAAGACAATAAGACGCGCCGCCAGAGGACGCGACCAAGGAAAAGGGAGAAAGTGAAACATATTACATGGTATATCCTTAAATATACACTTCTGTCCCTATATATATATATATATATATATATATATATATATATATATATATATATATATATTATAGGGACAGAAATGTTTATTTAAGGACTTCTTTTTTCGTGTTTGACACAATATTATAGATATATAACAGACAATAATGCCAAGGAAAGTGTAGGGGAAGGTATTAGACCCAATTGTAATGTAAATTCAAAGAAAGAAAAGTGGGTGAAAAGATAACTTGCCGAGAGCAGGAACCGAACCTGCGACCTACGTATGAACCTGCGAAGTACGTATGATACTGAGCTGTGCGCATTGTAGCTTGTTGCATTGTGAAATGCTACTAGTGATGTCCCGCTGTTATAATGAACGTTGACGAAGTTATTTTCCACGGTGAAAATGCGTCCTTTTGCGTGCTCGCGCTCGTTGTGACTGCGAGTGCCACAAATCATGACAGGAAATCAGCTGTACGTCGACCAGAAAACGTTTCCACAGACCAAGAACAAGAAATTATCAGGATTTCAGAAATAAGCTTTTCAGCCAGCTGAAGCTGCTCTGGACGAGGCTTCTCTAGGTAACGACCCTGCGTAGGCACGCGATCTAGGATATGCACAAGTGCAGAACGCCAGAGAAGAAATTGTCCATTCCAAGAAGACATCCTGTCTCAATCTCTACTTTGCTAACCTTCAACGTAAGGGAACCCAAGTTCATATTTTGCCCTCGTAAGCATTATGTCAGTGTTTGATGTAAGTAGAAGTTCATTTTTTTTATTTCGGATGAAATCGGCAAGTCGTCGTAAGATGCGGGGTCGGCATAAAACTGCGTAATATATGTTTTTAATACATTATCTCCATAGGGATTTTACCGGTACCAAACCAATCCATCGTAAACATCGAGTCATCGCGAAACCGGGGGTCATATAATCGAAGCAATTTCGATTATACGTTCCTTGGTTTTGCGATGACCCGCATTTTACGACGACTCGGCTTGGTCCCGGTAACAACTCCATAGAAGCAATGTATTGAAAATCTTGGTTATACAACGCAGTCTTACGCCGACCCCGCATCTTACGACGGCTTTCAGATTCCTTCTGAAAGAAAAAAAAACACCTTTGCTCGAATCGAACGCCGCCCAAATATTCCCGAGTGCAATATATATGAACTTGCGGTCCCCGAGGTTGACGATTAGAAGAGTCATGACGTCTTCTTGGAAGGAAAATTTATTCTCCTGAACGTTGTGCGTGCGTGTTCGCGGTCGTTATTCAGTCAACATATCCACAAGTAGCTTCAGCCGGCCGAAAAGCTGATATTTTCGTGTTTTCGGACCGTGGAAACGTTTCCTGGTCGACATACAGCTGATCTATTGCCATCGTCGCAGTTAAAGGCTTGTACACTCATAAGGGCGCGACGCAGCTGTTTTCATTGTGCAAAATTACCTTCGCATGACGTCAACGTTCACGATTAACAGCGGGACTTTGCTAGTTGCACTTCACAAGTCAAGTTACAACGCGCACAACTCAGTCATGCACAAAGGCATTTTATTCAAAAACTCTAATTCTACACAACCCCGCCGCGGTGGTCTAGTGGCTAAGGTACTCGGCTGCTGACCCGCAGGTCGCGGGTTCGAATCCCGGCTGCGGCGGCTGCATTTCCGATGGAGGCGGAAATGTTGTAGGCCCGTGTGCTCAGATTTGGGTGCACGTTAAAGAACCCCAGGTGGTCGAAATTTCCGGAGCCCTCCACTACGGCGTCTCTCATAATCATATGGTGGTTTTGGGACGTTAAACCCCACAAATCAATCAATCAATCAATCAATCAATCTAATTGTACACAAAGTCGTGGTCTGTCACCATTTTGTGATGGCGATGACACTGTGTCTGACTCCTCTGACGGGAGCAGTTCCGTCCCGGCAATGACGTTGAAATATATAATAGGAGATCGCAAAGGAAGAGTCGGAATGCAAGCACTTGTCACGTCGAATCTAACTAGCAACCTGCCGATTCTCAGCGCGCGGCACTAACCACTACGCCGCATAGCGTACGTTGTCTGGAGTGCTAACGGCAAGCCATTTATATGCACCGTGTGGCAGTCCTCAGATCTTCAAATTTTTAGCGCGTTTTTGTTATCAGTGGCGAGATGGCGCTAACGGCTCGCGTTGGCCGCGCTCTAAAGGTCGTCTCCTCCACGGGGCGTGGTATCTCGTGCGCACGCTCTTATCAGACTCGTAATTTGGGAGAGGACGAAGATCACTTCACATGCTGCGCGGCCGCGTTTACCAAAGGAGCGCGCTGCTGACATACGACGCAGCAAGAATAGTGACAGTTCGTGCTTGTCCTGTGTAGACATGTGCGCTCGTTTCGTGCGTCTTTCTTTCTGTTTGAACGGAGCGCTTTAAGTGTCGCGCTGTGACCGTTGTTGATACGCGCTCGTCCTGTGTATGCTCATTTCGTGCGCGCTTTCTGCTTGATATGTGCGCTGCTTGATATGTGCGATGCTATTTCTGAAACAATGCACAATAAACGGTCAATTACCTCTGTGAAGAAACGTTTCACTTTCGTGTTATAGGGATTTTTATATCGGCAGATCAGCCACGTTTTTTTTTTTTAAGTTGAGAATAAGAATTCGCTGGCACTTCCTCCAACTTAGTAATGCGGCCATTAGCTGCCACTGGCAAGAATAATTACTACTACCTTCCTTGCAGAGATGGGCTTATTCAGGCGTTCTGCACCCGTTTTTAGGGGCGAAGCTCTTAAGGGCGTAGGCTTGTCCGGCGTCGTAGTAGTTGCAGTCGCCCCTCGCACCGCTAGTACTCGGCTTTCTCAATAGATGGCATGCTCACAGACGGACGGACGGATGGACAGGCAGACGACCGAGATAAGAGCCCGCGAATTTTCGCCCCTCTTATCATCCTTCACTACGTAGATATACTGTGATTTTTCGGGCAAGGCAGAGTGTTACTGCCTACAATTTTAGTTTGTTTAAATTAAACGACGCCCAGATTATATGACGCTTTTGCGTAGTCCCCTGAAAGTCGTGTAATCAGCGTTCCGCTGTAGTTTCAGGAAGCAGATGTAGCGTCTTTCCCTCCTCTCGTCACTATAATTACGAGTTGTGTTTGAATTACCGTTTCGAAATTGCAGTACTTACAATGAGACCCTTTTTTGAAAGGGTTGGTACCGCTCTCTATACAAGTGCCACCGGGTGAAAAAAGGATATCGTGTAAGTATACTGCGTTTTTCCGCACTCACTTTGGGCGATTGTGAATACGCCTGATTTTTGTTGCAAAGTTCATGCCTCACATATTGTCTTAATAATAATAATAATAATAATAATAATAATAATAATAATAATAATAATAATAATAATAATAATAATAATAATAATAATAATAATAATATTATTAATAATAATAATAATAATAATAATAATAAAAAATGACAGTCTGCCAAAGCCATTGTCACCTGTAATGGCAGAGTAATGCAGGCCGCGAAGGATCGAGCTCGTTGTATTAGTGAACAATATGCATGCAAAAAATAACATGGGAATATGACGACTATATATCAGATGCAGCTCTTGCGTCTTTAGTGACGATGCGAGGTGTGGATTGTTAGTGACAACCTGGAATGTTTGAAAGGTTACGTCGCAAAAAAGATACAAAACTGACAGCGAAGAACTGAACGCGAACGAAACCTCGAACCTGATCTGTGAGGAGTGATGCATGAACCAGTAGTAATGAGATGATGGCGAAATAATGTCGGCGAAACTTTTCAAACCAAGATTATGCATTCATCAGATGAGATCACATATTTTTGTTTCGCGAGGCTGTATGACGAGAATTCAACATGAAAAAAATGTAGTAAGAAGAAAAAAAGAAAGATTACTTAGTAGGCGAACCAGCTGAGAACGAACCGACCAAGGTTTTCAAGCAGCCGAAACAGGTAGCTGTTTTTCGATGGCGATCACGTACGAAAAAAAGGGCCGATCCCGATTAACAATTAATTTTAAGTGTGAATACACTTTATAAGCGACCCCAAACCATCCACCACCATCGGCGGCGTCCGCAGTGTTCTCTCTATCTTTAAAAGAAAGAGGACTTGGCGGGCCGCAGCGCGACGATCTACCGAATAAGCCACGGACGCGACGCTGATATCGGTGTCGCTCCTCCTCTCTCCTCGCTCGCTGCAGCTGCGCGCGCACCCCTCTCTCTCGCGCGCCCGCCTTCTCTCTCAGTCTCCCGTCGAGAGCGGGTCGTGCGATGGATATCCCGGAAGCAACGCTATTATCTGGATATAAGGCGCGTTACTGACACCGATATATATATATATATATATATATATATATATATATATATATATATATATATATATATATATATATATATATAGAGAGAGAGAGAGAGAGAGAGAGAGAGAAGACTGCGGACGCCGCCGACGGTGGTGGATGGTTTGGGGTCGCTTATATATATATATATATATATATATATATATATATATATATATATATATATATATATATATATATATATATATATATATATATATATATATATATATATATATATATATATATATATATATACTGGTTTTTTATATGAGAAATAACTAAATTATGTATGGCCAGCAAAATTTTGGACAATCTATTGATGCCATCATATCATCTGCATGAGCGTGATAATCGTGAGTAATTTTTTTCTTTTGTTTCTACAGCCTCACCATTACTGTATGAACAAGAGGATAATATACAGTGATGCTATACCAACCCAGTTAAGCGTGCATCTCTTTGCATGAGTTATGCTATACCAAAAGGTAAAACAGAACAGTGCAGCTTATATTGATAACGTTTTTTTTTTCGCTCTCACTCTTCTCCGCAGCGAAGGACACCGTCCGCTGTGGCCTGTGTACGGAGAATATAAGTATGTCCCACCACAGCGCTGGCTGCATAGCATAGAGGTAGGCTGGCCTATCTATCTATCTATCTATCTATCTATCTATCTATCTATCTATCTATCTATCTATCTATCTATCTATCCGCCTACGGCTTTTAAGTCTCCTGGCCGTTTCGATTACAGTATCGATACTAAACTTGGTATGGCGTAACACGACTGCATTAAGAACGTATTTGACTAGTCGTAACATGAAATTCATGACATGTATGTCATGATTGTCATGATTCACATTTCATGGTCATGCAGCTCTTGCGGCGGTTTCGTTCACATGCCATGTTGCAAAACTGGTATGGTATGACACGATTGCATGGCGAACATAAGCGACAGACCCTAACTTAAAAATCATGACATGCGTGTCATGTAACAAGATGACTACATGCACGCTCATGAAGCGCTAGCGGCCGTTTCGCTAGCGTCACATATATCAAATTTGGTATTACGGGACGTGAATGGATGACTAAGGTATGATACTTGTGCAAACATTACAACCATGAGATGCGTGTCATGTAACAACATGACTACATGCTACGCTCATGATACGCTCGCAGCCATTTCGCTAGCTTCGCATGTACCAAACTCGGTACTACGCGACGCGAACGTACGACATAAGTAAATGACACATCCAAACATTATAGTCACGACATGCGTGTCATGTAACAACATGACTACATGCCACACTTATGATGCGCTCGCGGACGTTTCGGTAGCTTCACATGTGCCAAATTTGGTATTACGCGACGCCAATGAATGACGACGGTATGTGACTGGTGCAAACATGATAATCATGAGATGCGTGACATGTGAGAACATGACTCCATGCCATAGTGAAGGCGCCAATGCGTTTCGACGTGAAGCGGTGCGCGTGCTCGCGGCGTTCATTTCGTTGCGTCCCGCCGGCGTTGCCGCGCCATGCGCGTTTCAGCGCGTCCGGCGTCCCTCCATCACGATAAGACGCAGTGTTGTCTGGGTAATGCATCGGCACGAAATGCAGCATGTCGCATTTCGCGCCGGTTGCCGTCGGGCCACGCCGACGGACGCGAGCCGCGCCGGTCGCGCCTGGCGTCAGATTATAGAGTGTTCGCGTTTTGCTAACGTAGCGTCGCTGTGGCCAGCAAGCGCGTCAACGCTACATTAGAGTGTATTGTGCCCTTCATGATGCGCTCGCTGCCGTTTTGCTAGCTCCACATATGCCGAATTGGCCCCACCGCGGAGTTCTAGAGGCTAAGGTACTCGGCTGCTGACCCGCAGGTCGCTGGATCGATTCCCTTCTGCGGCGGCTGCATTTCCGATGGAGGCGGAAATGTTGTAGGCCCGTGAGCTCAGATTTTGGTGCACGTTAAAGAACCCCAGGTGGTCAAGCTGACCGATTTTTTCAGCTGTAGATCTAAACAACATTGACAAGAAGTAACAGTGCCTATGGGTCCATTAATCTACAGATGTAATCTATAAGCAAGGAGCCCTGTGAGCAGGAGTCATGGACGGCGGGAGCGCAGGCAGAAATGTTTTTCGGAAGGGGCACCACCTCGATAGAATCGGGGGCTGATGTAGTCGGGGGTCTGGCTGTAAGACCGGAGCCAGTCAAAGTCTCGGGGAGATGTCGAGGAGAGGAGCTGGTGCGGTTAATAAAATCGTATATTTACATTATATACAGATTCAAGGTAGTGTGACGCTGCCATGTTTATGGAAGCATGCGTCAAGCGTTTCGGCACTAGTGTTTTTCAAGTCCTCGTCTTCCCGAGATCCCTTGCAGGGGAAAACAATAGAATCCAGAACGGTCCAATCTGCAAAAGCAGCTCTATACTTACCAACTGAACTAATGAGCAACCAATGATCCAAGAATATTCGAATCCATACGATAATTATTAACAATCACAAGCAGGCCCCGCATGGATGACAGCGAACGTACGTATTTTAATTCCGATATTAAGTACCAAACAAGAATAATAAGTACCAAACCGAACTTCCGGAAAAAATTGAGGCATGAAGCGATGAGAAACAGTTGAAAACAGCGATAATTGATTGATGTGTTGGGTTTAACGTCCCAAAACCACCATATGATTATGTGAAACGCCGTAGTGGAGGGCTCTGGAAATTCCGACCACCTAGCTGGGTTTCTTTAACATACAACCAAATCTGAGCACACAAGCCTTCAGAATTTTCGCCTCCATCAAAAATGCAGCCGCCGCAGCTGGGATTCGATCCCGCTACCTGCGGGTCAGCAGCCGAGTACCTTAGCCACCACGGCGGGGCCTTGAAAACAGCGAATTGGTTGGTTGGTTGGTTGCGAAACTTTATTGAGGTCCTACAAGGCGCGCGTCAGCGCGCAGCGGGCGACTCCCACGTCGGGACCGTTAGGCCAAGCCTATCGGCCGCTCCGCGGGCCTGCTGGACGGCCCAAAGTTGGTCGGCCAGGAGGGAGCTGCGAAGGGCTGCCTTCCACCTGACCGATGTAGTGTTGGGGTTAGTGTACATTGCCTTGCACTCCCAGAGCATGTGCGCCAGCGTGGATACATCCCCACATTCGGGGCAAGCGTCATTGGGGAACACGTCAGGATAAATAGCGTGAAGGGATCTCAGGTTAGGGTACGTGTCGGTCGGCAGTAGTCTGAGCGTAAGGGCCTGTGGCCTATTAAGATTTGGATGAGGGAGTGGATATAGTCTCCGCGCGAGGTAAAAATATTTTGTTATTTCGTTGTACGTGGCAGGCGCGTCCCTGTTTTCCGCCACCCCGTTGGCCCCGAATCGTTGCCCGGAACCCGCGCGGTCGGTAAGTGCGCGCGCGGCCTCGTGGGCAGACTCGTTGAGGTTGGGGGGAGCGCCTTGGACCTGTCCAACATGTGCAGGAAACCAAATCACTACGTGGTGCTTGATGCCGTCGCGGCCACCACTTTGGAGCACGCGCAGGGCTTTCTTGGAGATTACACCGCGCTCGAAAGCGCGAATAGCTGACCTAGAGTCACTATAGATGACCTCCCTCTCACCTTCCAGGATGGCCAGGGCGATGGCCACTTGCTCGGCAACCGTCGGATCGTCAGTGTGAACCGATGCGCAGTTGGTGATTTGTTGTTTGGAGTCGACGACGACTGCGGAGAAGGCGCGGCTTCCACGGTACGCGGCCGCGTCGACAAAGCTGACGCCGTGCTCCTCACTGTGAATCTGCTTGAGAAGAGTGGCAGCTCTAGCCCGTCTCCTACCACGATTGTGCTCGGGATGGACATTCCTCGGTATCGGTGCCACGGTGATGAGGTCACGAATCTCACGGGGCACCTGTCTCATCTTCTCGTCCACTTCAACCGGAGAGTGACCGAGCTCTCGGAGTATATGTCTGCCGGTCTGGGAGCTCGAAAGGCGCGCGAGCTGGGCCCGCTCCTGCGCTTCGGCTATCTCCTCCAACGTATTGTGTACTCCGAGCTGGAGCAGGCGCTCGGTGCGCGTCCTGATCGGGATACCGAGGGCCCGCTTGGTAATCTTTCTGAGCAAGACGTTGATCTTGTCACGCTCGGCACGCTGCCAATTGTGCATGGCCGCGACATATGAAAAGTGGCAGAGCACAAAGGCATTGACCAGGCGGATTAGGTTATCTTCCTTGAGGCCTTGGTAGCGGTTGGCCACCCGCCGAACCAGCCGAACCGCGTTATCCGTCTTTGCGGCGAGCTTGAGTATAGTCTTGCCGTTGGAACCATTGGACTCGATGGTCATGCCGAGGACCCGAATGGAGTCAACTCTGGGTATTGCACTGCCATCTCCGGTGTAGAGCTTGATATCACTCTTCGAGATCGGCTGCCAGTTTTTGGGCTTGGGCCCTCGCCTAGTGGGTTGGTAAAGGAGAAGCTCGGACTTGCTTGGGGAACACCTCAGGCCTGTGGGACGGAGGTAATCTTCCGTGGTGTCTATGGCCTCCTGCAGGGAGCGCTCGACTTGCCCGTCGCTGCCACCTGTGCACCAAATGGTAATATCGTCCGCGTAAATTGTGTGGTTAATGCCTTCGATACATGAGAGCCTCTTGGACAACCCGACCATGACAAGATTGAACAGGGTGGGCGATATCACTGACCCTTGTGGCGTGCCGCGCGATCCCAGCTCGATCTCCTCGGAGACAAGGTCTCCCACACTGAGGGTGGCTCTCCTACGGGTCAAGAACGATTTGACATATTTGTAGAATCTGACTCCAAGGCCGAGCTCAGCAATCGACCGCAACACGAAAGAGTGAGCAACATTGTCGAAGGCTTTCTCTAAGTCGAGGCCGAGAATGGCCCGCATGTCTCGAGTGTTGCAGTCGATGACTTGGTGCTTGAGCAGCTTCATAGCGTCTTGCGTCAAAAGCTTGGCCCGAAAACCAATCATGGTGTACGGGTAGAGCCCATTGTCTTCCATGTACCGAGTCAACCTATTGAGGACCACATGCTCGGCCACCTTTCCCACGCAGGATGTGAGCGAAATGGGGCGCATGTTGTCCAAGTTGGGTGACCTCCCCGGCTTAGGAATGAGCACGGTGCGCGCGACCTTCCACGGGTCGGGGACCTCGCCGCTCTTCCATGCCTCGTTGATGATCTCGGTGAGGTAGTCGATTGATCGGTCGTCCAGGTTGCGCAGGGTCTTATTATGCCGTCGGGGCCCGCGGCAGACCTCCCATTGAGCCCGTAAAGCGCCTGCCTAACCTCTTCGTGGCATATCTCGGCGTCCAGTTCAGTGTTGGCCGGTCCTGAGTACTCGGGGTACGTTGTTGCGGGGTTCGAGTCGACAGGGAGGTACTTTTGCACCAGCTGCTTCAAAACCTCCTCTTCTGAAGAGGACTGCTTGGCTTCGTGCATGGCTCGCGCTAGTACGTTCCGCTGGTTAGTTTTGGTGTTAGTCTCGCTGAGCAGGTGCTTGAGCAGGTTCCATGTCTTGCCATTACGCATCTGGCCATCTACCGAGTTGCACACCTCGTCCCACTGCTGCTTGGAGAGCACGCGACAGTGCTCCTCGATGGTCTTGTTTAGGTCGGAGATTTTCTTGCGCAACCTGCGATTGAGGCGCTGGCCTTTCCAGCGGGCGAGAAGTGACTGCTTGGCCTCGAGCAGGTGGGCAAGGCGGCTATCCATTTTTTCAACCGGAAGGTCAGTACTAATATTCTTGGTGGTACTTATGACGTCCTCTCTGAGCTGGCTAATCCACTCCTGTAGGCTTGGCCTGGTTGCAGGTAGGGGTCGGTCGTTGCGGACTTTGCGAAACTGGTCCCAGTTTGTCCAAGAAAACTCACGTGCCCTCTTTCGGACCATTAAGAACTGCGTCACCAGGACGTAATGGTCGCTACCTAAGTCAATGTTTGAGTTGGCCCACTGTACATCGGGGAGATTCTTGACGAAGGTCAGGTCGGGAGTGGAGTCTCTGCAGGATTAGGTGCCCAACCGAGTTGGAAAGGCCTTGTCGGTGATTAGAGTCAGGTCCATGTCCGTCGCGTTCTGCCACTGTTCCGCGCCCTTGCTGGTATTGTACGGGTAGCCCCAAGTGTGGTGCGGAGCATTAAAATCGCCCGCCACAACCAGGGGGTTGGGACCTGCCAAATTGACGGCCTTCTTTATGAGGGCCCTGAAGCGCTGCCGTCGGTCCTTAGGGCTACTGTACACGTTGAGAAAAAAGATGCTGCTTCGGTCCGAGCTGCGAGGCAGAATCTCGGTCATGACATATTCGGCGCTGCTGGTGGCCATTTTGAGGTCGTGAGAGATGTGTGTGAGCTTGTTACTGACCAAGGTGCAAACGCCCCGGCCATCGGAATAACGCGAGACGGGCTTGTAACCAGTCAGTGTGACGTTTGGAGTTAGGGTTTCCTGAAGCAGAATGACGAGGGGTTTTTCGCTAGAGCATCGAATGTACTGCTGCAAGGACGCCTTTTTACTAGGGAAGCCCCTGCAGTTCCATTGCCAAATAAGAAACGTCTCACTTGGCTTGGCCATCTTGGTGCTTTTGTGGGCTGGTGCTGCCCTCAGATTGGCTAAGAATAGCGTGGACGATGGGGCCCGTAGCGCCGGGCTGGGGTTGTACGACGGCGGTTGAGGTCAGAGCTGGTTTCACTACGGTTTCGAGAAACGACTCTACTTTAGATACTCGGTCGTTCTGCCCGGCCAGGGTGATCTGCAGTTGGGCGAAATTCTCCCCGAGCTTATTGATGCTTTCACTGAGCGCGGATAGCGTGTCTCGAAGCTCAGACCTGACTCGAATCGCTACACCTTCCTGTTCGTAGGCGACGGCCCTCTTCTTGGGAGCACTTTGACCCTCACTGCTGCTGTCGCCGGCTTTAGTGCTGTGCACCTCCATGGGTAAGGGCATTGTATCGGCGACGCATGCGACGGTGGGTTGCGGTGGTGGGTTTCTCGCGTTCTTAATCTCAGCAATTTCGGACAAAAGCCTGTTTATGGTTTCCTTCATCTCTGCGTTCTCGCGTTTCAGCTGGGAAATCTCGCGCGCGCTCTCCGCATGCTCTGGGAGTGACCCCGACAGTACCTCAGCTGGCCCTCCTCGGACCGTGTCGGCCCAGGTTACAGAGCCCGACTTCTTGCTTCTCGCTGACACCCCGCTAGGCTGCTGTTGACGCCCGGTAGACCTGGATCGAGACCTGGAGCGGCTCCCAGACTTGTAGCGCCGGGCTCCTCCTCGGGACCGGCTCCTGGACCGAGAACGGCCCCTGGAATGGGACCGAGAACGTCGCCTGGAACGGCCCCCGGAACCACGTGACTGCTGGAAGTCCTGCCCATCCGTGGGGGGTGATGGTGGTGCCGTGGCTTGGTCTTGATCGGTTGCGCGAGACTTTTCCCAGCGCCTTCGTCGCACGACATACGGGATCTGGAATCTTTGCCTACAGTCCTTGTCAGCCGTGAGGTGTTGCCCACCACACAGCCTGCACTTGGGGGTACACTTGTGTTGTGCGTCAGGATTTGAAGCCCCACAGCCCCGACATACCACGTCGCCTGGGCTGGGACACTCATCAGCACGGTGACCGAGCCGACCACAAGCGTAGCAAATGTCTATTTTCTTGCGATAAAGCGAACATTGCACAAGGGTGGGGCCGTAGCGTACAAAGTTTGGGACTCTATGACCGTCGAAGGCGACGATTACCGTACCGGTGCTGCCTATGCGCTTGGCTGCCAGGGCGAGCGGATTTCTTTCATTTACGATCTTGTTGTCAATATCATTCGGGCCATCTACGAGTGGAATACCTCGGATCACGCCCTTGCACGTGGAATGAGGGGCGGCCTCGTAGGCACTGACCTCGTATGTTCGGCCCATGACGACGATCTGCCGAACTTTGACGTAGTGGTTGGCATTTTCTCTTCTAGGTGTGCTGACAACCATAATATTCTGCTGCACGTTGGGGCATAGCGTGTCGCCCCGCAAATCTTCGGCGCAGATGCTTGTGGCTGCCAGGATTGCATCAGCCACCACGGTGCAGCCGGTCTTGACAATATTGAGGCCTCCGCGGGGCCGAATCACGATCTTCGTATCCTCCCTGGGGAGCTGGGGCATCCGGCCAGCGCGGATGATTCTAGCCTTGATGTTATTGCCACTGTTGCGGCCTCGCGGGGCCTCGGCCGTTGTCGACTTCGTCTCGTTGAGAGTAGCACCATTAGGATTAGCGCCTGCCGAGCGCGCGCCAGCTCTTCTGGCGCCTGCAGACTGCCAACCTCGGTCTTCTGTCACCTCTTCGGGGGTTATGTCCTCCCCCACCACCTGATATTCCATTTTTTCTGGAAATAAGCCCTGAGAAGAGCGAAAAGGGCACCCGGGAACGGCGACGCGGCTGGCGTCGCGCCGGCGTGGGCTTACCTCGTTAGGCTTAGCCCAGGCGGTGGCCGGCTCCGGAGAAAAAACGTTCCAAAACGTGAAAATAGTCCACTCACGCAGTAGGTTTTGGCATCAAAATAGTCCTGGCACTTTCACTGATGCGACACAAACAAAGCTGAACGCGCACTCGAAAAATTCACTTGAATATCATTGTAGGAAGCAGGAGCCACTCGAAGGTCGTATGAACAACACAGACGCCGCGCCGCGTCCCCTTGAAAACAGCGAATGCCACTAGGTAATCTAGTTCACTTGCTTTCGCCTGGAGGATGCAATGTCCTCTTTTAAAACGTTGTCTCCAGCAACATTCCCTGTTCAGCGATTTCTCAAAGCATCAGTGAGTCCACTACGTGTAGAGACAGTATTAAAAGGAAAGTGCCACAAATTTTCCAACCGGCTACATCCATTTCCATGAAAATGAAAGAACCTAGAATCTTCACACTGTTCGAAATACACGCCAAAAGGATGAACAAACTCTGTAGAAGAGCTTACACGCATTTAAGCCTTTCATGAAATGAGGCAGAAGTGTGCATCCTCTCGTCATCTCAAACTGGTCTAATGACACTGCACTCATGCCTGTCCAGTAAGGCTTCCAGGCAACTGGGCGTAATCGTGCACTCATGCAGAAATAATACCTGCTCAAATGACGAACTTGTGCTCACCCGTTGTCACTGGGAAACCACGAAAACCTTCGCAGACCTGGAAATCCCTGGGTTGACACACCACAGAGCCGCGCAAGACATAAATGTGACGCTCCGATTCAGCCCTCTTCGTCTAATGCACGGTTGATCTGCGGCGAGGCCTACTGCGGCTTCCGTTCTCTGCACGCCACCTAATTCTTATCTTTCCAGTTTTCATACGTAAACGCTAGCCCAGCGCGATTCAACGTGTGATATAGCTGAGCAAGTGGCGAAGGTCAAACACACTTCTTTCCGCTCTTCGCACGATTCACAACGTAAGTGCTAAAAGTACAAGTAAACAAAATATGAGTTCTTTACAGTTCAATCAAATTTCCCTGGTTGTAAAAACTGGTGAAAGACAACAAATGCGAACATTAAACGAAGAAGATTACACGAGCAAAGAAAAAAAAATTCGCCAATAATGAATCGCTACGTCAACCTCGCGAAGAATTACAATGTGCGCTGTCTTGCGCGAAAAAAAACAAACAAGAGATATTCTGAGACTACTTTGCTAAGTTTTAAACTAAGTTTTAAAACTAATCCTCAGACGTTCCGGCGCTCTCTCAGCTCGAAATCTAAACAAATAGACAAAATAAAAAGGCAGTATACATATAACTGAACCTAGTGACATGGCTGACGTGTTTAATGAATACTTCCATTCCGTATCTCTCCAGCCGAAGCATCATATTTTGATCAGCAGTGGCGTTGCCAAGGAGGGGGCGGGAGGGAGTTCAAACTTCTGCCACTTACCCTTTTTTTTTTCGTCGCTTCGCGCTGACATGATGTACACACCAAGTGGTGCTGCTATCACAACTACTTCCTAGGCGCTTTTACAGTGAATAATATCTGCATACGGAAAAAAATGCCATAGTGTTTGTCAAGCCTTTGACACTCTGTGAGAATCTGGGCAGGAATCTTGGCCACAAGCGTTTTCAGTTGGCTCAGCGACGGAAATAATGCTGCAGCGGTGGTCATACTTGTACCTGCCGGAACAGATGTCGCCGGATTCTATCATACGACAATTTTCATTTGGCAGAGGTTCGTTTTATAGGTAAAAGCCAGGCACAGTTGCAAGGTCTGATAGGCCACGTTCAAGCATATTACATCGTGACTCTTCGACCGTGTACTAAGATACACTCAACCCAGACTCTAACATTTCTATTGAACCTTTGCATGTTTCGCTAACATCTAATCTCTCTCTCTCTCTCTCTCTCTCTGTGTGTGTGTGTGTGTGTGTGTGTGTGTGTGTGTGTGTGTGTGTGTGTGTGTGTGTGTGTGTGTGTGTGTGTGTGTGTGTGTGTGTGTGTGTGTGTGTGTGTGTGTGTGTGTGTGTGTGTGTGTGTGTGTGTGTGTGTGTGTGTGTGTGTGTGTGTGTGTGTGTGTGTGTGTGTGTGTGTGTGTGTGTGTGTGTGTGTGTGTGTGTGTGTGTGTGTGTGTGTGTGTGTGTGTGTGTGTGTGTGTGTGTGTGTGTGTGTGTGTGTGTGTGTGTGTGTGTGTGTGTGTGTGTGTGTGTGTGTGTGTGTGTGTGTGTGTGTGTGTGTGTGTGCGTGCACACGCACACACACACAAAAAGCGTGCGCGCGACGGAATACTCGGCTCATTCAGGGAACTTCGCTTGTATGCGAGTGTACAATATATCGATACATATCTTTACTATGCCCTAACTGCCGAAGTCACTCCAAAGTGTTGTCTAATGAGAAAGTGCAACACAGGCAAACGTGCAGGTCAATCACAGCCTTTGAGAGGCCTACTAAAACACTCGTCATGTAACTTAAACTTATAAATAAAAAGATAATAATCATAAAACTAAAGCAGCGTAATGATAAATGTAGTGTGGGCAGTTACAGCGAGCACAAGTTTTATTGTTCTGCAGCGTGGCAAACAGCGCAAGGATAGGGAACATTAAGCTGGAAAAATATACGACGAATTAAAAATATATTGATCCGCTTCATGTCTTCGTCCCTTTACATTGACATTACTGGATGGGCACACCGAGCGATCTCTGCAACGAGCGACGTAGCGCACAACAAGAAATGCACAGAATGGAGAAACATGAGTGGACGTGGACATGTTATGTAAAATTAAGAGAATATACATAGTAACCACAATTAAAAATGAAATAAATTCTGTGCAAGCAATGTTTCACGCAACAAACAGACCCATGACACAATGGGATACAGTTTATTATATTTTTTTTTCAATTGACACAAAGATTATACAGCGCATTACATGTCAATTATATGCCACATATGTTACGCAAAATTTACGAGAATTGTTACAAGCAAAGTTGGGTTGTTTCATTGCCGTTCACACATTTTGTACTCGCGAAGCACGTCTGGAAGTGACAGGTGTCCCCGAAAAGTAAGAATTAGGCAACGGTGTCAAAGTGATTTTCAGCAATATATCCCAATCAGTTGAACTTGCACCTTTACAGCTGGACGAAAAATAGCACACAGTGATTTTACCCAAACCGTCTTTTTTGCTACCCGCCACGATGATCCAGTGATTATGGTGCTTCATTACTGACCAGCGAACTTAGCGGAATCGCGTCCCTGTCGTATTTTCGATGTAGGCGAAAATGGCCGAGGCCCGTGCACTTTGACCCAAAGTGGTAAAATTTCCGAAGCGCCCCACTACAGCATCTCTCATAAGTATATAGGGTTTATCATCTCATAATCACCTTGTCGCTCACAGAAGGTCACAGGTTCTATAATAGAGACCAGCCTTTTCTGCTTAATTAGTTTTGTACTTGCGCTGATGACTGCACCCCTCGCGTCTTGGCCTGATGACTCCTGCTTGCCACAGGCTGAGATACGTCTTGTCAGCCACTGCTTCGTCGACGGAGATGCCGTGGATGAACCTTGCTACTGGGTTATGATGGCGGATGGCTTCCCAGCTACATTGTTTTCGTACTGCCACCCTTCTCTGGCGGAAAGGGCACATCACGGATCGCCGATCGCTGGATATCCACTGCGCATGCAGAAATTAGGCGTATTTTCCTTCTTCTGATCACAACCACCACCATCTACAAAGTCATCGTCTGCGCTGATCGCTAAACCATTTAAAGTCGGCGCTTCGAACGCAGTCTTCGGAGGGCATGGACGCACGACAGAAATCACAGCCTCGCATATCTTTTTTTTTTTTAATTCCACAGGTCAGTTGCTTTTCTATGACAAGGCTAATATCCGACGATCGCTTTATAATCGTGTTTCCATGTCCAGGAGCAGTGCTTGCTCCTTTTTGTTCTTTGCTATTATAGTTGTGCGGCGATATTGAAAGCAATTTGAAAGCCCCGGAAAGCACAACCATCGCATACGTTAACCGAAGTTCTGATAATATTACACGACTGTAATCGAAGAACTATAAGAAAGGAAGTAAATAAAAAATGCTCGGTACTATTACTGAGCTAAAAACACACCAGGAAACAGTGGCGGGTGCAATATCAAAAATCAAAGTAAAACTTGCGGACGTAGAAACCCATTGATTGATTGATACATGGGGTTTAACGTCCCAAAACCATCATATGATTGTGAGAGACGCCGTAGTGAAGGGCTCCGGAAATTTTGACCACCTGGGGTTCCTTTAACGTGCACCCAAATCTGAGCACACGGGCCTACAGCATTTCCGCCTCCATCGGAAATGCAGCCGCCGCGGCCGGGATTCGATCCCGCAACCTGCGGGTCAGCAGCCGGGTACCTCAGCCACTAGACCACCGCAGCGGGGCGACGTAGAAACCCATACGGGCAATCTTGAAAAATGGCAGCATGAACTGGGTGAAGTTGATTTGTGATTGATTGATTTGTGGGGTTTAACGTCCCAAAACCACCATTTGATTATGAGAGACGCCGTAGTGGAGGGCTCCGGAAATTTTGACTACTTGGGGTTCTTTAACGTGCACCCAAATCTGAGTACACGGGTCTACAACATTTCCGCCTCCATCGGAAATGAACTGGGTGAAGTCATCGAGGCCGTTGGAGGCATCACTAAAACGCTGCAGTCCTACGCTTCGAATTTGATAATGCAAAAGATCCTTCTCGTAGGAATAATCTACTTTTTTTATGGATCGAGTAACGAATATTTCCAGCAAGTGTGCTGTTCAATCAGGGCAGAAAATAGTCAACATCCTAAATAGCACTCTAACCATAAGCGTTCCCAGTGCACATGATCACATATCGCGGGCACACCGTACACTGGTCGGGTTTCTGAAGGAAAATCATGTGCAATAATTGTCGATTTCACTGCCTAAAAAACAGAAAAAAATGAATGTTATCCAAGCGTTCACGGCTAAAGGAAAGTAATATCTGTGTTAGTGTAGACTTCTGCGCGGCTACACACCATGCCAGAAAAACACTAATTGAATATGGAAGAAGTCAGAATCTGCCATACAAGTTAAGGTATAAAGAGCTATTAATTGGTAGAAAGTGTTATGACTATATACGACGCTAATGAACAAAAGGAATATGAAATGAATTCATCAAATACCATTAATAATGCCGCGGTGTCCGAGTCTTAAGGCCCCAGCGCAATATTTCAACAGCACCCGCATAGGATTAAGCGAATTCGGACAGGGACGCCGATTCGGTCACATCTAGCCTACCAGTTTTTTTAGTAACATTCGTAGTGTCTTACCTAAAAAGGATCTCCTATGCGGCCTAATCAATGACTGTGATGCAGATATAATTGCACTAACCGAGACTTGGTTGACGAGCGAAGTTTCAAGCTTTGAGTTATTCCACTGCAATAAATAATATAATGTTTACCATGCCGATAGTGATGAGGCATGGTGGTGTAATAATTGTTGTTAATGAATGCTTAGACTGATTTCCTGTAGTTGTAACAAGCAACATTGAATGCGTA
Organism: Rhipicephalus microplus; assembly: GCF_043290135.1. NCBI lineage: Eukaryota > Metazoa > Arthropoda > Arachnida > Ixodida > Ixodidae > Rhipicephalus > Rhipicephalus microplus. The sequence goes on along the minus strand of NC_134702.1, from coordinate 5,493,788 downwards.
TGGTGCTGTGTGACTGTCAATTATGAAAAGGTTCTGATTGATTGTTGTTATCGAACACCATCATCTGTCGCGACTTTTTGTGACAACATGTACAATTGTTTCAGTCAAATAAGTACTCGTTTCCCGAATGCGCATATTCTATTTATGGGAGACTTTAACTTTCGAAATATTTTGTGGCCAGACACGTGTCCTTTATTAAATCAAACTTCCACAGAATCGAAACGTTTCATCGACATATGCGAAGACTTTAGCCTACTTCAAGTTGTTACTTCGCCTACATGCAAACGAACACCACATCATCTCTTTTAAATCTCGTTCTAACATCATCAGATATCATATCACAAGTTACTCGCCCGGCCCGAGTGATCATGACGTATTACATTTTACCATTAGGCTTTCAATTTTCCCGTCCCATAACAGTCTGAACACCATTCGAGACTACAAAAAAAAAAAAAAAACAATTTGACCGCTATCAACCACGAACTTTTATACTTTCCTCAATAGTTTCCTCCCTAATGCCGCTGAACGCTCACTGGATGCTAACTGGAATATGTTCACACACACACACACACACACACACAAAATGATGATCTTGTCAACCGGTTCATTCGGCTCCTGATTCGGCTCTTATTGAATCAAATGTTCCTCAAGGTCTTGTTATAGGTCCTCTTTCATCTTTAATATATATTAATGATATGCCCGATAACATTTCCTCAAAAATTGGTTTATTCGCGGATGACTGCTTTGTATACGGTAAAATTAATGATGCCTCTGACATAGCGACCCTTCGATCCGACAACATATATAAGTGGTGCCTCACATGGTGCATGGAACTCAACATTATGAAGTGTAAATCGATGCGCATTTCTCGCCTGCCCTGCCTATGCACTAAATAACTGCCCCATTCAATCTGTTAGCAGCTACCGTTATCTAGGCATTCATATTACCGACAACCTCTCTTGGAAACAGCACACACAATACATCAAAATCTAACCGCTCATTAGGATATTTAAAAAAAAATTCGGCACATCCCACCTACCCGGGAATCGACGCTATGCGAAGCATGCAGAGGGAAGGTGACGGTGTTGCAGTTTTTTTTTATTGAGCGACACATCATGAGGTGACGCTAAATATATGTTACAAATGATGTACGCACAGACATATGTTGAATAGTTGCAAAAGTTTACATAACCAGTTGTTTGCACTTGCGCAACGATGCCAACTGGAACATGCGTATTAGCGACGGCAGAGGCCGATATGAAGCGCTGACGCTCACGAGGATGCTGACCCTAGACACCGCTAGACAAATAAACTTCAGCGCATGGCAACTAACCACAATTAACGTTCACCCGACATGATGCCTGTATCAAAGAAGTACATATGCAATATTTATAAAATTGGGTGGGCAGCCCTACGACCACTAGTGACGTTTCACGAAGATTAGCGTCTTATTTGAAAAGTAGTCCCGAGACCTGGCGTAGCTCTGTGGTAAAATGCTTCATTGCCATGCACAATACTTGGATTCGATTCCAGCTGGCACCCTGTCATTTATTCTTTGCATTCGTCGGGTAGACGCTACTGATGTCGGGTATATCATAGCACTCACGCGTTAAAATTGCCCATGTGTGTTCTCGTCCTTCCTGGGTAGATACTAATAATCCACTGGCTCATGCACGGAACGCAACACATCACGGCACTGGTGAGTGCTCCTTTTGACACCACGCCCGCTTGTCCCGGCGCCACAGTAGCCGTTGCTGAACCGTTCGAAGACAGCTCCGTAGTAAACGCGCACCGTCATTGTCGAAAGAACGCGGCGGTGGCAGCCTACTTGATCGAGAAACGCCGTCAAAGTGAGACGGGCTCCGCCATGGACGCGATGCTGGCGCAAATATTTCACTCGAGGGACGATTCAAGGTAGCTCGATCGCTTCCTTGACAATCTCGAGGAAACGCTCAAGGTTTTTTCAAGTGAAGGAAGCGTTTCAAGTGAAGGGTGGTTTGTGAATGGGAAAACGCCACTTAAGGAGCGTTTCGAGTGAAGGATCGAGTGGAGGAGCGTTTGTGAATACGGGCCTAAGTGTCAATCACCTCTGGCACACACCCGCATACCAGCGGCACACACTCGCCCGTGGGTATGTGCCACTGTCTGGCGGGAAGTGTTTGACGACGTATACGCGACGGGACTGTGACATCATCCATGTATTTACCAGTGCGTCATATTCGTCAAACCATCTTACCCTCCCGTGCTAAGTTTGGTTGACGCCAAGTTAAAGGGGTGACCACGAGAGCGCCCAAACCTAGATAGATAGATAGATAGATAGATAGATAGATAGATAGATAGATAGATAGATAGATAGATAGATAGACAGACAGACAGACAGACAGACAGACAGACAGACAGACAGACAGACAGACAGACAGATAGATAGATAGATAGATAGATAGATAGATAGATAGATAGATAGATAGATAGATAGATAGATAGATAGATAGATAGATAGATAGATAGATAGATAGATAGATAGATAGATAGATAGATAGATAGATAGATAGATAGATAGATAGATAGATAGATAGATACGCTCAAAGTGGCCGAAGTTCGCTAAGAATTGCTTCGCATTTAAAAGAAATTTTTCGCTTGACCTGTCCAATTAAAACGACTGCTATATATAACCTACGTCTGCCACAAACTAGAATACGCCTCATTCATCTCGGATCCTCATCAAGTCAAATTTATTAACGAAATCGAATCGACACAAACTTGCGCTGTTCGTCTCATCCTGGGTAATTATCATCGCACTGCTAGTGTTAAATTAATGAAGAGTACGCTGCATATTCCATTACTCTCTATTCGCAGAAAGGAATCACGCATTTCATTATTTCATAAATTCTATCACCACAAAGCTTTCATTCGCTCACTTCCGATTCACCCGGCACCGTACCATTCAGCTTGCCATGATCACGGGCATAAGGCCAACGTACCTCGTCACAACACCTTAGTATGTTCACAATCAATCCTTCCTATGACCTCAACAGATTAGAATAATCTACCAGCATCATTAGTAACCATCACCGACTCCACTAGTTTTAAGAATGCACTAATAAACTTGCAATTGTGAATTGTACTTACGGGCGTGACTATTATTGCCTGTTAAGGGTATTCTTTGTGGTCTGAGTTTAGTTGTATTTTATTAAAGTGTACGTCTTGCATGTAATATCTACCATTATATTTATCTTCACGGAAATTTGTTTACATATTTCTGAAGTTATTTTGATGCGCAACGATGTTTCCGCACCTCCCCTCTATAATGTACCCTGAGTGTTTCACAAATAAATAAATAAATAAACTCGTACTGAACTGATTCTTTGAAAATTCGGCGATGAACTTGAGAGGCAATATGCCCCTTAAGTGAATCCTTTCCGTAGCTACTTGAATAAGTGTTGCAGGGCGTTTTTAAACGTAGATGTCCCCAACTTCATATTATGACGACTGACCCACCTGTACCATGCCATCGGGATTTTATAGTGCGCGCCATCCAGTTATATATGCCCCGCCGCGGTGGTCTAGTGGCTAAGGTACTCGGCTGCTGACCCGCAGGTCGCGGGATCAAATCCCGGCTGCGGCGGCTGCATTTCCGATGGAGGCGGAAATGTTGTAGGCCCGTGTGCTCAGATTTGGGTGCACGTTAAAGAACCCCAGGTGGTCAAAATTTCCGGAGCCCTCCACTACGGCGTCTCTCATAATCATATGGTGGTTTTGGGACGTTAAACCCCACATATCAATCAATCAAGCCATCCAGTTATCACGATTGGTAGCCGCACGCATCCTTTCCTGCAGCAATGCGCATATATGCGTGGCTGTCCATGAACATAAGTGGAAGGCGCGCACTGTACAATCGCGAAAGCTTGCCGCTGTTAATTTGACGCAGATATTACGGTTTTATCTACTACTGCACAGATAAAAGTTTTCAAATTTCATGTTGTGTTATATTCTTCCGCATGCAGTCGCAATGTAAATAGGAAAAATTACCATGAATCATACTACGAGCCTCTGAAGCCAATATCGAGTGTGAGTGATTATATTATGAACGTATTCATTTAATTGAAAACTTTCAGCGACTTCTAAAATGCACAAATAATTCTCAGAGGGCAGTAATCACAGAAAGCTTTTTTTTTGTCTTGTGAGAAATACAGCATATCCGAAAAAAAAATCAATTTTCGGTTGTTAAAAACATGTGTGCGAAGGCTGGAAATAAACTGATTAGAGCGAATCTGCAATTCGCGTTCACTGCCGGCAAACGTCGGAGCAGCGGCCTCAAAGCGCGAACATTTCATGGCACTATTTTTCTTTTCGCGCAGCATGGAGCCGTGGTGATGCTATACCACCCGTGTGCACCGACGTGGTTCGTGGAGAAGCTGCGGAAACTGGTGAGGGAGTGCCTGCGAAAGCACATCATAACTCCGTACAGACGGCTCAGCCTCGAACGAGTAAGTGTGTCGAAAACTGTCATAAAGGCTGTGGCGTGCACACGGGGGCGCAAGCTCTGCCCCATGCCCTTACTTAGACGGATATGTGTATACTTTCAAGTTTATCACGCATGCTATGTGGGAATCGAGCACGCCCTCCCCTTTGGTTTCCCAGCCAGCGCGAGCGCTGTCCCCGTGCTTTTCGAGCGCCGGGAGCCACCGTTAATCGACTACATGGCCCTCATGGCTTCGCCGCCGGTCCTTTTTTCTGGTGCAAGCCATGCGTCAGTCTTCTCTGCACGGAGACACGAACATGCCCGGACAAGGCCTTCCCTTCGCTTTACGGTAATGCATGTCACCGTGCGAGGACCTACACGCGGCACAGCAGGACGATCTGTTTTCTCAGCAAACCATTGACGGGCTCAAAGAGCTCAGTTCCCAAGAGAAGTGTGGTGGTGAACCCCCTGGTCGCGAACGGAGACTGGTACAGCTGTCGGCACCGAATGCCAGACGCAGACTGGTATTGCTGAAGGATGTTGGACACGTATATGTTTGATGCTGCTGGTATTCTCCACAGAAGACTTTGAAGGCGGTGATACTACGCAGTCAAAAGAAAGCCACCCCCAGGTATACTTCCACGCCTCGTGGTCGGCTGGACTTGCGAGTGACATTGAGGCTTTTCAAAAGTTGTGTCACCCTGCTACCTGATTGATTGATTTGTGGGGTTTAACGTCCCAAAACCACCATTTGATTATGAGAGACGCCGTAGTGGAGGACTCCGGAAATTTTGACCACCTGGGGTTCACCCTGCTACCTGGCCTGGCATGAAGCACGATGCGCTTCTTTCATGCCATGTGTTTCAATACGTGAAGCATCGTAGGCCAAACCTCCTGGGCTCATGCAGCCGATCGACAGCCAACCTTGGCGAGTCGTGGGACCTCTCCCAAGAAGCCGAAGATGCCATTCCCGCCCCCCCCCACCTGTCACAGATCATTTTACAAAGTGGGTTGAGTTAACGGCACGCGCAAAACGTGAGAAAGATGGCCCCAAGCCTAGTCACCGGCACAATCTGCGGCAACGCACTTAAGCAACCTTTCTACCACTAGAGCAGGTAGCTGGACTATATTCCATTCCACGTCAGTAAAAGTAGAATAACCGCTACGGTGCGTGGACGGACGTCTGGAAATGACAGAAGCATCACTTGGCCGAGGACAACCTCCGATGTGTCGTAGCTTTCACCTGGCAAGCACCCTCCTTCTTGGGCAGCACCGTCAGACAGGCCCCCTTTTTGGTAAGCCGTATACATATGCCGGGGGCACACCTTTCCACCCTTCCGTCGCCCAGTCATCCTCTTGCGCCTGGCTCTTCGATGGCGCTAGCCGGTTGCTGACCGTGTGGCCTCCTGTCCCCTGCACTCTAAAAAATGATCGCAAAAAAGGGAGTCTCCTAGTCAAACAATAATTGTCATCCGGCTTTCTTGCGTTTCACTTTTTGAAAAACCCAGCACTGGCCACTTCCTATGTCCGGCTGACAACGCACACATGTAGTTCGTGACCTCAGAGAGCCTGGCGCGCAGCGGTAATGAGAGGAAAGGGATGCAAGACAGACGACGACTATCCTTGTGGGACGAAAAGACAACCTTTTTATCCGATCATTTCCGTGGTTTGGTCTTCTATATAGGACTGAAAGCTGGGCCAGTTGGTGACAGTACTTGAACGTACTTTAACACAGGGCACGACTGCACGGACACAAGAGAAGGAACAAACCGCAGTACTAGCTGACCCACAACTGAACATTTCATCATCATCATCATCATCATCATCATCATCATCATCATCAGCCTGACTACGTCCACTGCAGGACAAAGGCCTCTCCTATGTTCCGCCAGTTAACCCGGTTCTGTGCTTGCTGCTGCCAATTTATATCCGCAAACTTCTTATTCTCATCTGCCCACCTAACTTTCTGTCTCCCCCTAACCCGCTTACCTTCTCTGGGAATCCAGTTAGTTACCCTTAATGACCAGCGGTTATCCTGTCTACGTGCTACATGCCCGGTCCATGTCCAGTTATTCTTCTTGATTTCAGCTATGATATCCTTAACCCCCCTTTGTCCCCTAATCCACTCTGCTCTCTTCTTGTCTCTTAGGGTTACGCCTACCATTTTTCTTTCCGTTGCTCGCTGTGTCGTCCTCAATTTAAGCTGAACCCTCATTGTAAGTCTCCAGGTTTCTGCTCCGTAGCTAAGTACCGGCAAGATACAGCTGTTATATACCTTCCTTTTGAGGGGTAGTGGCAATCTACCTGTCATAATTTGAGAGTGCTTGCCGAATGTGCTCCACCCCATTCATATTCTTCTAGTTACTTCAATCTCGTGGTTCGGCTCTGCGGTTATTACCTGCCCTAAGTAGACATAGTCTTTTACAACTTGAAGTGCACTATTACCTACCTCGAAGCGCTGCTCTTTTCCGAGGTTGTTGTACGTTACTTTCGTTTTCTGCAGATTAATTTTAAGACCCACCTTTCTGCTCCCTTTGTCTAACGCCGTAATAATGAGTTGCAATTCGTCCCCTGAGTTACTCAGCAATGCAATGTCATCGGCAAAGCGCAGGTTACTAAGGTACTCTCCATTAACTCTCATCCCTAACTGTTCCCATTCTAGGCTTCTGAAAACCTCCTGTAAGCACGCGGTAAATAGCATTGGGGAGATTGTGTCCCCCTGCCTTACACCTTTCTTGATTGGTATTCTGTTGCTTTCTTTATGAAGCACTATGGTAGCAGTTGAACCCCTGTAGATTTCTTCCAGAATGTTTATATATACTTTATCTACGCCCTGATTCCACAGTGTATGCATGACGGCTGATATTTCTACTGAATCAAACGCTTTCCCGTAATCTATGAAGGCTATGTATAGTGGTTGGTTATATTCTGAGCATTTTTCTATTACCTGATTGATCAGGTAATGCGCCAAATCCCACACAAACCCTGACAGCAGATTGCCTGGATACCAAGTGCTAAATAAACCGTATTGATATATATATATATATATATATATATATATATATATATATATATATATATATATATATATGTGTGTGTGTGTGTGTGTGTGTGTGTGTGTGTGTGTGTGTGTGTGTGCGTGTGTGTGTGTTGAGTTTTTGATTATTTGTCCCCTCTTCACCTAGTCGCGCTGCAATCGTCCGCGGGCGTTGATGCCTTTGGTTTTCGACACTTTTCGTTCCAAATTTCGCCACCCATATAATTTGACCATGCCTCGCTTCTGACCAAGTGAGCCGAACACGCTTACCAGACGTGTTTTGATTTAAATTGAGGAGGGGCGAGAGTTGGGCCGCATTGCCATGAACTAGCGGCGGTCAAAGGTGGAAACGAAGTGCAGGCCGTAGAGAATGCTTGCGTGCCGCTACTCCAGTCCGGCCGTCGCTGTAAAAGGCCCGGCGGTGAAGCCATGCTGGCCATGTTTAATGGTAGTTCCCAGCGCTCGAGGAGCACCATGGAGGAAGTGAGGAGCACGAAGGAACGAGGCGTCAAACGAAAGGGCGCGCTCGATTCCCATATTCTCCCCTCCACGCCGGACTGGAGGACGCGTGCCGCTCCTTTAGTCCGGCGGCCGTGTTAGAGCGAAAGCTGTAGATTGCTAGGAGAAACGAAAAAGCCATTCGGCATCGGTGTCAACAAGGTGTGTGTGTGTGTGTGTGTGTGTGGGGGGGGGGGGTTATGTTTAAAAAAGGGAAAGGAAAAGAAAAGTGAGCCCCGTAACTGTCTGCATCAGCGAGCGACACCTCAACAGTAGCTCACTGGGGATGGGTGTGAGGAGGGATTAAAGGGATAGGAATAAAGGTGTAGAGAGAGAGTAAGAGAGATGCGCTAAGCCAGCGAGCGAGAACATATCGAGGGGATAGGAGAGATAGGAAAGATGTAAACACGGTCACAGGAGTCCGAGGACGGGGCACCACTCGCGAGAGCTCTTGTCGGCGTCAGGAGATGGCGTAGAGCAAGTCCAGTAGGTCAGAGCTACGCTGTCGTCGGAGATCGGCGTCAGGAGATGACGTAGGGCGAGCCCAGTCGGCCAGAGCTACGCTGACGTCGGAGATCGCGAGCGCACAACCGGTCAGCACGGAATCAAGCGAGCGAGTCCCGGTGTCAACAAGGCTTTATTGGCTGTGACATGAGTCACGTCATTCTCAGCGTCCTATCCAAGCACGCGCGTCATTGGCTGCTCTGTGAGTGACGTCGTCCATTCCGTTGCTTGCAGCCGCGGCGCCAGGCAAGTGCGCATGAGTTTCCACTGAGAGCTTCCACATGCGTAAAGCCACGGATCCTACGACCTCCCGAACAACGGACAGCTTTAGATGAGCGCCGACAGTGGAAACGTGAGAGAGCTCGCATTCGCCGGGCCGATGCTGCAGTCCGGGCACAAAAACAGGCCAGGTAGGCCGAGTGCCTGCATCATTTGCGTACCGATGATCCGGCCGCCTTCCAAGCCACGCTAAATCACAAACGGGACTGCAAGAACCGGTGACGGACTGATTCTGCGAACCACGCCGCCTAGTTATCTCGCGATGTGAAGCTTTTGCAACAACAACGCGTCTAACAAGCGGCGTTGCGGGCACAACAGCGCCAACGGGAATTTGGTAGCGCCTTCGCTGGGGCCAGCGTCTGCTTTCGGCGGAAGTTTATCACAACCTGTGATAAATCCAAGCTAGACGGGTGTCTAGCCCCAGTATTCCAGAATGTTCCTTCACTCAACGTTTCACCTTCACTTGAGAAAGCCAATGGAAGCGCCCTTCCTAGGCACAGCAAGTCACTGCATATCAGCGATAATGTGGTGCGATTCTTGAGCAACGCAGCGCCATTTGCAGCCGAGCAGTGGCGCAGTGCTAAACTCTGTCAAGAGAAGGGTGAAAGTCGAGTCAAGGAGCGTTTGTGAATACGGGGGTAAGCCACGGTGCGGAATACTTTAGGCGAGCGAGCGCTTGGCGGCGAGGGTTCTCGTTTGCGGCATGCCGATAGATGGCTCGCCGGACTGAGGGCCAAGGCGGGCTGCTGGTGAATTCCGCAAAGCACGTTCGGCACGTGGGGGACGGTTTCCAAATGTGATAAAATGGGTTATCGCGCGATATCAACCACGTGACACGCATAGAGAGGCGTCGCGAAAGAGAGAATAAGGGAGGACGTTGACTGCGCGGCGAGGGTGTTGGGGCGACGATAAATGGGCGCCGCTACTTTGCTACGTCCCGGGGCTTTCCTACACCGAAAGAGGGTGGGATGTCGGACAAAGTTCGTAGCGCCATCTCTCGGGTCCTTGCGAAGCAGAACATTATCGGGGAGCGGACAGTCCCGGAGTTCGCTCCCCTGAAGCTCATTAAGGAGCACGGACAATGTTATAAAAGCCGGTTTGTTGGCATCCCACCGCTGCCACCACTGTCACGAATTCGCTGTGGCGCGATGGTAGCGGTAGCCGAGAGCGGCGAACAGTCGAACGAATTTCGCTGAAGCCTTCGCCCAGAGGTGGAATAGGGAGGCAATCGTTGTGAAAAACAGCAACAGGTAGGAACGTTTACTATAACAGGGCATAGTTCGTACAGAGCCGGCCAGCACGGCAACATCAGCTGGGGCGAAATCCCCTAAACATGGGGTCGGCACGGCCTTAAATAACGTATTTGGTCCCTTCTCTGAGACCAGTTCCGGGGGCTCGGCGGAGGAGACGCAGCCATACCCGGAACTGCAAGGTGGCTCGGCGGAGGAGGCGACGTTTCAACCGGAACTGCACGGTGCTGCCTCCTGCGTGGAAGGTGGCGCTGGGAGGGGGAGATAGTTCGCCGGAACAGCGCTGGATCTCGTGAGAAGAAGCACTCCCGAACGAGGACCATGTCTGTGGTAGGGTGGCTAGAATGGGGAGGTGTAATAAGCGGCCGCCGAAACCGGTCCCCCAAGCGCGCCGATGCCGCTTGGGGCACTGCATGCACCGGCGCGGGTAACATTGCGGAGGAGACAAACGAGACAGCACGCGCCACTCTCCACAAAAATTGCTCCCACGCTGTGTGGTGGTGACCCGTTTTCTGTAAAATCATTTTAATCGAGCAAGTGTAGAGCAGTACGTGGCACCTAAGCTCTTTGAAGTCTAATCTCTGAAAACCATTCTTGAAAAGGCCTTGATATAATTAGTTTGTCCCAAAACCACCATACGATTATGAGAGATGCCGTAGTGGAGGGCTCCGGAAATTTCCACCACCTGGGGTTCTTTAACGATTATACTCCAAGACCAGAAGTTTGAATCAATGCGCCCACGCTGTGGGAGCAAGAATATCATTTTAACAAACCTCGTATTTATATTTGACATGTCATAAAGCATTCGTTAAACATGGTTGTAGTACCATAATTTATCTTGATAAACGTAAACCTAAGTGTTTGTCTGACTAGGTATGATGAATTAAATGTGGATTTTACCTGTTCCTAGAAGCGTTCAGGATGAACATTGCCCTACAGTCTAGATTACCTATTAACCACCTTAAACCACGAAGACATTGACCCTTTGTCCTTACTTCTGCCATTGAGAACTTCCTATGAATATATTTAAATATTGCAAGAAAAGTCGCTACAGTTGGCTGTCTTGCGCATTTTTTAAATAATTCTTATTACTTCTGATCCACGTATCTTTTACTGTGATGTCCCCAGGTATCAGTGTATAGTTTTGATCCTGATGATTTCTGACCCTTCTATATAATTATATGTGTAATTAATTTCTTACGATTCATTCTCAACTATAGCGCAGTGGATATATGTAATTTTAAATAATGAAAATCACCACATTAGATGCTTCGCCCAGCTAATTCACTTTCCCGAATAGTAGATCTCCTCGATCTTCCGTCACTCTACTTATTGACTTTTGCTTTTCATGTTCATGCCAAGTCATGATACATATTGTAACGACGCGAGATTGACGAGCACACAAAGCGCCTCAAACAAATACGATTTATCGATCACAGGAAACAGACTGCAACGACTTCTTCGTCTTTTTCCCTTAACCAAGGACACTCGCGCTGCTTCGTTGTCCTCACCACTGGCACATACGCGCGGCAATATGTATTCCCTCGCTCTCTATTTCTGGAGCTTTGTTTCATAACTTTTGTATTCATACTTGGTGTCATTTTATACTTGTAAAGTCTATTTTTTTATTCTACATGTATGAATGTCTGTCGTGTATTGCTGCTTTGCCAACTTGTGACTGGGTCGGTACTTTGTCAATCCCTCGAGCTTTTAGTCCCGTGCTCCTCGACCTATTCAAAGAAAAGAAATGAAGTCTCTGACCAAAACAACCATAGCTAATTTATGTGAATTAAACTAGCCAACTTAGCACAAGATGCCGGACGTAGAGCACAGTGGCCTAATGTGCACCGGAGAGTTGCATGTGATGGCTTATAACAACGTGGCGCATGTTAAACCCATTTCTCATTGTCACAGAAAGCCGAAATATTATTTCACCGTCAACCCTCTCCGCAAAGATATGATCACGGACCTAAAAATAATTACAGTAATTCTGACAGCTTGTATCTGCTAGCGGACCATAATCGCAGGTATTTGCAGTGTAAATAATTTTTGCCCTTTCAACCTACACAGGGCCCGCTAGAATTGCAACTGTTCATGGAAACGTGAGCCTTGCTTTTCCAGGTACTGCAAGCTTAATGCTCCGCGACCTGTTCTATCAGCAGAAGCAAATTTTATTTTGAAAACATACCTGATAAATAGCCCTACCGTGTTGCAGGAACGACTTGCTGACAACTACAACTCGCACAATTTAAGCAGCAGCTCCATTTCTACATGTATAGCGAGTACGTCAAATACTTATTGCCGAAGTAATGTGCTATATCAGCAACGGTGTTACTTATAACGCGTAACCACCAACACTGCGAAACAAGGTGTTGTTGCACTCATCACGATTATTACGAAGTACCAAATTTGTCACAGCGTAGCTTGCCACATAATATACAGGGCGACCATCCGCCGCTCAGCGGTGTACGACTCATGGGCGACAGACACTGCTAGTGAATCAGATGAAGTCTTCCGTAGTCTTTCACATTTTATTCCATCTCATGCAGCATTATTTTCTACAGAAAGAGCGACTCCTCCACTAAGTGATCCACGTTGCCACCCTTGGGACTCTTCAAGAGGCTGAACTGAAGCATTAAGTTTTGCGGACAAGCATAATGCAGCAACACTGGATCTACTTTTTTTTTTTGTCGTTGACACCTTCAGGCATTTCAGGGTAACCCAGCGCAATCACCGATTGACGAAGTACTTGTAAAGCAGCTACTGCCTCTGAAGAAAAAAAAAAAGCAGCGCACCCGAGGAAAACTCTGCGAAGTGCGCCGCTCACACCCATGGATGGATGGATGCTATGAGCGTCCCCTTTATAACGGGGTGGTGACAAGTATGCCACCAGGCTCGACAAAAAAAAAAAATATTTTTTCCTTTTTTTTTATGTTGGCCTAATGCCTCTACTTCGATAAATTCTATCTTAATGGAAAAAAGGTAAATTTTCAGCTTAAGTTCTCTGCCATTTACGGCACACTGTCCATATTTTATTTTTCCAATATTTATTTTTGTCCTTTCTCTCTAATTTTCTGCCACCAATACTCTAACCGTCTCTTACTTATTTCAATCGCGGGTGTGTTCAGCTTTCCATTGTTGTCCCTAAAACCCAAGGCTTCCTGTAGGTTCGTGCCCAAACGTACACCTGGGTGGATATCTCCACATTCAATCAGAACATGTTCCGCCGTTTCCTTATCTTTCCCGCAGCATGTGCATTGTTCTTCTTCTTTACTGAATCTTGCTTTATAACTACGCGTTCTAAGGCAACCCGATCTCGCTTCAAACAGTAAAGCGCTTCCCCTTGAATTATCGTAAAATGCCTCCCTCCTTATTTCATTTTTGCCTTTTCGGTAGTTACTCAAAGCCGGTTTTTTCTCCATAGCTGCCATCCAGTAAATCCTCTCCGCCTCCCTGACTTTTCCCTTAACGCTCTTTGTTGACATATGGCTCACAATACCAGCCGTATATTTACTAGTGAGTCTTCTAGTTCTTTTTCTCCACTGTGTGTCCACGCTCTTCCTATACAAATAACGGAACACCTTCTCTGCCCATCTACACTCCTTCATATTTCTTAGCCTTTCTTCGAACCTTATTTTGCTCTGCGCTTCCCTCGCCTCAAAACCTGCCCACCCCATATCGCCCTTTACAGCCTCGTTTGTCGTCTTCCCGTGAGCACCCAACGCGAGGCGTCCCACAGTCCTTTGATTTACATCCATTCCCGATTGCACCTCTGCCCTCATGCACACCACTGAGTTCCCAAAAGTAAGCCCTGGAACCATTACACCCTTCCACAGACCTCGAAGCACCTCATACCTATTGTAACCCCACAACGCTCTGTGCTTCATTATTGCCGCATTCCTCTTTCCTTTTGCTGCCGAGGCTTTTTCCTGTACCTCCATGTATCTATCACTCTCATTTACCCATACTCCAAGGTACTTGTATTCACTTACCCTCGGTATTTCTTGGCCTTGTATGGACACCGTCTGATCACAGGGATCATTGAATACCATCAAACCACACTTCGTTACACTGAATCCTAGTCCAAGAGCTTCACCTTCCCTTCCGCATATATTCGCCAGCTGCTGTATATCATCTCGACTGTCCGCAAATAAGACGATATCGTCCGCATAAAATAAACCTGGAAGCTTCTGCTCAATCATCATGCCGCCCTGTTTGTGTGACAGATTAAAACCAATGTTGCTACCTTCTAGCGCTTTTTCCATACTCACCATGTACAGCATGAATAACAGTGGGGACAAAGGACATCCCTGTCTCAGACCCCTGCTAACCTCAACGTTCTCTTTGCTACGCATTCCTTCCCACTCTATGCAAACTGTATTTTCTCGGTATATCTCCCTCAAAAGCTGTATACAGTCGTCGCCCATGCCCATTCCTTTCAATATATCCCACAAAATTTCCTGATTAACGTTGTCGTATGCCCCAGTGATGTCTAGAAAAGCCACGTACAAGGGCCTATTCTCTATTTTAGATATTTCTATACACTGAGTGAGAACAAACAGGTTATCGTCTAACCGCCTGTCGACTCGAAATCCGTTCTGAAGTTCTCCCAAAATATCGTTATGTTCGGCCCATGTTTCTATTTTCATTTTTACTGCTTGCATCGCCAACCTGTATAGTACCGATGTAATGGTTAGTGGTCTATACGAGCGAATCTTGTCCTTTTCTCCCTTGCCTTTATAGATTAAGTTCATTCTACTTTGTCGCCAACTGTCCGGTATTTGTCCGTCCTTTAAGCTTTTTTCTACTGCTTTTAACAATGCTTCTTTAGTGTTATGTCCTAGTTCGTTAATGAGGCTAACGGGAATCCCATCTAAACCCGCGGCAGTGCGCTTTGGAATTTTTCCTTCGGCCTTTTTCCAGTTGAAATTATCTAGTACTAGCTCTTCCTCTGTTGCTTTCTCCGCCACACTTTTACTCACTGGGGAGATCCCCTGGACGCTCTTTTGAAACGAATCGGCTGTTACCTTTTGGATGTAACCTAGCGCTTCGTACCCTTCCAATTGATTTCCTCCTTCATCTAGAATATGTTGTTGCGTTGTGACAGACTTCCTACCTAGCGCCTTTATGTGGCTCCAAAAAATCCTAGGCGCGGCCTCCTTTTTTTCGTGTATCTCTGTCATCCAGCGTTCACTTTCACCTTTAATTTTTGCCTCTACCAATTTCTGTACAAGGGATTTTTTCTCCAAATATATTTCCCATATTTTTTTGACTTCGTCCTGCGGCCGCTTCTCCTTTTTGCCTTTCTATGCTCCCGTGATGCTTCGCGTCGCTTCTCGATCGCCTCCCGGATTTCCTTGTTCCACCAACTTTTTGGCTTCCTTTTTCCTTTCCAGCAAACGGTTTTCTTCTCTTTCCCTATCTCCTTCGTCATTAGATGTAACAGCTCCCTATACTCCCAGTCCTTGCCTGGTATTTCGCCTACTTCTTTCTCGACTCTTGCGGCTATATTTATTATTTGTTTGTCATTTAAATACGAGCTGCCAGACTTTGATTCCATGCTCGTATTTTTAGTTTCGTATCCCATTTGTAATGTTATTCGTTTATGATCACTACCCAAGCTGTTAATGCCTTCCTCGTCTATCCTCATTTCTGTCAGTTTGTGGTAAATTCCTTCAGTCATGAGACAATAATCAATACTTGATTGCTTGTTTCCGACTTCCCATGTGATCTGGCCGTCACATTTAGGCCCTGTGTTAACTATCTCCAGACTATGTTGCTCGCAAAGATCTAGTAATAACTTCCCATTGGTGTCTGAATATCCGTCAAGGTCATGTATGTGGGCATTCATGTCCCCTAGAAGGATGATTTCGGCCCCATTACCAAATTCCTTAATATCCGCACTCATGCAATCCACTATCTCCTGATTCTTTTCTCTGCAGTTATTCCCCGTCCACAAGTAGGCTACCCCTAGCCACGTTTCCTTTCCACCTACTGTGCCCAGAACCCAGAGGTGCTCTGAACACGTCTGTTTCACTCTAACCCATTTGGCTCCGCGGTGAATTAGCATTCCTACACCCCCACCTTTCCTTTCCGATATGGTCCTGTTACACCCTTCCCAAACATAATTTTTAATATGTGGTGGCTCTTCCAAGTCTCTAAGGTGTGTTTCTGTAACCGCATACACGCCTATCTGTTCTTTGTTTAACTGCTCCTCAATCTCTAACCATTTTGCCTTCTTTCTGCCACCCTGCATGTTTATGTAACTAATTGCAACACGCGCCTTTTTCCTTTTTCTTTTACCTTTTTTCTGGTTTTTCGCAATTCTACCTGTCAAAGCGTCCTCCTGTTTGTTTTCCCTGTTACGAGCTACCCCGGACTCCGAAGGGCCCGTGAGCCCCCCAAAAAAGCTACTGCGCGTCCTGCCAGTCGCCAGCCCACCTCGTGTCCAAGCCTCTTATCGAAATGAATCTTGTCTCTTTGGAATCCACCCCACCTGTGCACTTCCCTGTTTAAATCCACTACCTCGAAACCCTTCTCTCGACTAATTCGCCATATCTCTTTGTTTGCGTCGACTACCGCTCTTTGCAGGTTGATGTTGCGTACTGGTACTTCCGGTACTGTGCATACTACAAT
The DNA here is from genome assembly GCF_043290135.1 of Rhipicephalus microplus. Lineage (NCBI taxonomy): Eukaryota > Metazoa > Arthropoda > Arachnida > Ixodida > Ixodidae > Rhipicephalus > Rhipicephalus microplus. Next base: position 5,477,122 of record NC_134702.1, on the reverse strand, counting down.
TTGCACCTGGGGGGACACGGTGCGCATGTCATCCACCCCTTTCGCCAAGGTCGTCGCTAGTCCTGACGATTCTTTTTTTAGGACGTCATTTAACCCTCCCGCAATTACAACGAGGTTGCGATTGTTAGCTTTAGCTGCGAGTTGTTCACCCGCTTGACTCATTACTGTCCCCAGCGTTTGTCCTGGGAACGTCCCTATCGCAACTCTCTTGTCGCCTTTCACCCTTTCTTTGATTGCCGCTGCGCATCGGACTAAATTTGAGTCACCGGCGATGATGACCTGTTCAGACATTCCTTCTGAAACCTGCACCTGGCTGCTGACTAGGTGACTAGCGTGAGTCACGGCTGCTGGTTTGCTCCCTCCCTCCCTCAAAACTACTTCCCGGTAGCTGGGCCCTGTGGCCAATGTATCTGCCTTTGTCATGCCTGTTTCCCTCATCTCTCCCGCACGGTGGGTCGTCGCCATAATGCTTCCGCCGTCACCTGCGTCTTCGTTCCCCTTCACGACCTTCGATAGGCCCTTCTCGGCTGCCCGGAGCCTTTCCTCCATGGCTGACGTTTTCTCTCGCTCCTTCGCCAATGCATTCTCCAGCTCTGCGATTTTCTCCATGAGCCCACTCTGGACCGCCATCATATTTTTCATTTTCTCCTCGATCTCGCACTGTCTACACTTGGCGTCATCTTCTGCTTTCTCTTCCGCACTAATTTCCACCTTCAACCCTATCCCGCACTCTGAACACTTTACGGTCTTTTTGACCATGGCTAGCTCAGTTTACCGATGCCCACGTGTTAGAAAACTGTACTAAAATACACTGGTCTAAGCCAAAAAGAACCACAATAATAAATAAATACGCTACACTTCACAGCACCTGCGCATGCACGTGGTCGGTCTACGCGCAGGCCTCAGCCACGTGGTGGCTGGAGAAAAAAAAGACACAGTACAGAATACGAAAAAAAAAAAAACCGTACACCGTACTAGACCTAATCAAGCTTTACGCTAGCGCCTTACGTTCTCATAACGCTACATACAGAGGCAAGCTAGAAACATGCAAAAACACTTATCTGTAGCTGTCATTCCGGAGCTCTCCAAAAACACGTCCGACCTCGGCGAAGGCGCCTCCCAATCCGCTGCCTTCAGCGCCCCTTCAGCGCCCACACCGCTGCCTTCCCACACCGCTGCCTTCAGCGCCCCTAGCGGCATCGGCGCGCCGAAGGGCCTTCTCCGGCAAGCAAAAAGCGCCGCGCTCATTACACCTCCCCAATCTAGCCACCCTATCTGTGGCATAACAACATTACAGTGAACTAGAAGGTTTTGTAGTGGCAAGAGCGAAGCGGGCGTCTATAGGAGGCGCTGTGACGAAAAAAGCTGTCCGCCGCGCGTAGCGCTGCAGTCAGATTCGCGAGGCCAGCCAGGCAGGCTCGACCGGCGAGTTGACTGCTGTCAGGGCGCTTTGCTGCTGTGGCTTTCGATTCTTCTTGTATCTTTTTTCTGTGCTGGAAGAAAACGTTCTCGGTACCACCATGAACAAGAAAAAGAAGACGGATACGCACTGTTTCGCCCCGGGTTGCCGGTCAGGCTACCCCGGCCATCGCGTTGAAAACGGGCGGAAGATTTCGCTCTTTTCGGCACCAAAGGACGAAGACCGACGAAAGGTTTGGGAGCGGAACCTCAAGAGGAAAGACCTCTAACGGACACATCCGCGGTTTGTGAAAAACACTTTGCAGACCATTTTGTCGTTCGTGATTATGTCCACATCATCGGTGGCAAGGAGGTACGAATCGCTCGAGGAAAGCCTGGTCTTACTGCAAATGCAGTGCCAACGTTTTTACCTGACCTGCCCGCATACCTTTCCACATCTGTGAAAAAACCAAGGCCCGAGCGAAAGCGCTGCTTAGTTTCTACGTCTGGATCGGCGAAGAAAGTTCGTCTCTCTCGTCGCGATGAGCACGAAGCGAGCTTACTCGGCGAAGAGAATTCCGACCCGAACACGAGCCCTGCCGAAAACATGCAAGCGAACCCGCTCAAATCAGGTGACTTAAGGGACCTTGCCACCTGCTTAAGTGTTCCAAGGCTGTGGACGAAACTGACCACTCCAGACCTTGATCTCCTTGTGTATGCCACTACACGCACAACAAAACAGCCTTTCAGTGTCTCCCACGAGAAAGTGATCTGTTTCAGCTTAGATAGCAACAGTGATGTTGTGGCAAGCTGTTATCTCGGTGCGAGAGAAAAGAAGTACGGCAAAATCACCTCCCTTCTTGAAGCAACGAACATATTTCAAGAAGTTGACACTGCATTGCTTTGTTCAAGCGCTATGAGCAAAGACGCTTATGACGGCCTTGCTCAGAACCTGACCGAGAAGATGAAGCGCACCCTCACCCCCGCGAGTGACGGCGTGTTCAGCAAGAACTGTCTTGGAATGGTGACAGTCAAAGGTGTGTGTTAATATTTTTAATAAGAAACAATGTACTTTCTGTTCTAGTTAACATAGCCTGCTACTTTTTTTTCGTAACCTAAGCATATCCTTTGTATCTAAAGCTGGCTAAAATACTGTGGGACTCCAAGTGCTGAAAGCGGTGCTGACAGGGCTATCTGTTTGGTCTACAAACTAGTGTAGTCGTGCAAAAGTTGTCCGCATGTGAACCAACAGCAAGAAGTCCTGCTCTACTGAAAAACGAGTACCGCTTACGGCACACATTCGAAATGGAATGCAGTCCATAATACACCAGAAGGCCGATAATCGAGACAAACATTGCGGTTCGAGCCGCTAAATTGCTACTCTGGTCAAGGGCGTCACCAGTCGTGGCTCGTGGCACGTTAATGACAAAGAATTCATATCAGATATCCGTGATTTGAAGCTGAGGTGCTCTGAAAAAACACGAGGCTTATTACAAAAAAAAAAAAAAAGCCCGTCCGACGCTACGCTGCGAAGTCGACGGGAGCTGCACATGATGCTGCTCTTCACAGTGAAGCACAGGCTCGCAAAGCGTTCAGTACATAATCTCAGCACGCAAAACCGTTCGCCAGGTTAGTCGATTGTAGCTGCCCATTTTTTTAAAGTGCGATGCAACGGAGAAAGAAAGGGAAGAAGCTTGCGCAGCTGTTCGAAAGATGCCCAAATCCCCGCAGCAGCACCTCGCGATTACTACGCCAGCGCCGCCCGCGGCCGGCAGCTTCCTGAGACTCACGAGCAGGGGGGCGCTTTTGCCACTACAAACCTTCTAGTTCACTGTAACAACATGTAGCCAATAATTGTGAATGGCTTCAGTTCCGCGTCGAGTTGAATCCACTGCTAAACACCGGGGCCACACACGTTTCGGCTTTCACTGCATGGTTAACAATTTGTTCGGAGTGCTTGGGCGGTGGTTTTTTTGTCTAGAGCAAGCCATGCGTCGCTTTACCCTACCCTGAGACACGTGTCTGAACATGCCCGGAGAAGGCCCTCCCCTCACGCATGGCGCTGTTGCACCGTGCCCTCCCGTCACGGTAGCGCACGTCACGGTACTTCACCGATCCTCGTTGGCCACCCATGACAGCGCCTCTTCCAATAATAGCTTGCTTTCACCCGGGATTAAATAAAATAAAAAGGGGGGGGGGACACAAAGATGCAGTCTTAATCTCTCCCCCTACATTCACCGTAGCCCTCAAGGGGCATAAAATATGAATGAAGACGTGTCAACAACAACAACTTCCACCCGGCACTTTCTCGCTGTGGTTAGATGCTAACAGGCCTGCACGAAAGGTAGACGCGCTGCTCTAGCAGGCGGCTTCTCGTCCGTGCGCTCAGATGCTGCCCTTTGTGTGTTAGACGAACGCAGCGCTTGCCGGCAAGCGTTCACTCGGTCGATCTTGCGGAGTTTCGCTGCTGGCCCGCAAGCCCGCGATTGTCGCTCTTGGGGTTAACAAGTCCGTGTTTGTTGACGACTGCCGCATGTGCCATCTTTCTGGCGTGTCGGATAGTCGACGAACCCGGCTGTAGCGTCTTCGGACGCGACGGCAGTGGAGAACGTCGCGTCTATTCCCGATCGCTTCGTAGCTTCTTTAGCAAACCTGTCTCCACAGCTTTTCAAAGTAATTGCGGCCAAAGGCTTCGCTTATTGAAATCCAAAAACTGTTTACGACCAATCTTTTGCAGTAACACGGATGATTGGGCTAGTTTGTATTGGTTCATCTTTCAACTGAATAAAGGCGCGCACTTAGACAAGGACATTAAACAGGAAATTGGACAGACCAAGAGCACCCATATCTTCTCTCCCGAAAAGACACGCACCAAAAGTAGGCCACAGTGAGAAGCCCTTTCATCAATTTATTTTCATTTTTTCGTCTGTTGTGAACCTTGTTGTACGTTGTACACGACTAACGGGGAAGGGAGTGGGGGCTATATAATGCTACTCAGGATGGTGGAGATTAATACAGAGCAAATATTAATTACATATTGCCTTCATCATGCAGTCATGGTGACTATACTGTGCGCAGATCCCAGCACACCTAATCGAGTGACGCTACTCTTTCCACAGCCATTGGCCTTGGTTGCATGGGGCTGCAAGCTGCAGATGAGTCATGTCAACGCGAGAGAGGTCATCAAATTCATCAAGGCGAGTCTAGCATCTGTGCCTCTTTCGTGCGACTGCTGCACAGCGAGACAAATTCTCTCATAAATTTAAGAACGGATGATATAACCCGCTGCAGGAGCACGCCCTGCGGGGACCCGAAGGGCGCTTTTCCATGGAGGGACAGTACAGCTACATGTTGCTTGCCAAAGCCCGTCCGCCTGGTGGATCCGACATGAACGACGCTAACCTATGCCCGGCTCTCCACGAGAATGCACTGTTGTAGACGACTTTTTAAGCGGTTCACATTTTGCTCACATAGGCACCTGTTCCTTATCACTGAACATCTATTTAATATATATATATATATCAATGCCCGGTATTCCTTGCATCTTGAAACGACTGTTACATAGGCAACTGTAGCATTGGTATTTACGTCTGTGTAGCTTTTGTTATATTTTGTTGTGTTAACCCTTTAAGACGCTGTGCACACAATTGTGTGCACCACTCGTTTTTGCCATTTGCATCGAGTAGAGGCTAAAAAAGAGCGAAATATGCCGTACGTTGGATAACCTCCTGCATAATAAGCCTGTCTTCAACTACCTTCATTTTACAGCGCACTGCATACATGTGATCACTTTTCTGAAGCTTGTGCGACGTGCCGATCCTGCAAGCAGTGTGAAAAGCAGAATTTTTTTTTGCTCAAGATTGACATAACCAAAAATAACTTGGCATCATCTTCATATTTGATTCTGTTTATGTCAAAAGTAAGCATCAATGACTTCACGATAGAGATATTTAATTACAGCTTAATAAGAACAAGTCACTATAACACACAGATATTTAACAATCATCTCAGTATTCTTGTTACAATAGAATATTGAGTGCCTTGAAGTAGCGCTGTAGTGATTTGAAACATTTACAGAGAGTTGTTCATAGGTGGAGTCTGAAAGGGTGAAGTCGGCGTATATTTTTAATCATGAACTCACCCGGCTTTTGAAACATTTCTGCATTCATACGAGTTCTGTATGGAAGCATTCTTCTTGGCACAGCGAGGGAGTACATCAACATGTCTGCAAAGATTGTGTGACTCGATTTTGCGACTCCCCCATTAACAACTGTGATGTCACTGTCTGGCTGTGTTCACATATGGAGAAATCAATATTTTTTTTTGTGTGAACTGGTTTGTGACTGTATCTATGTTTGCCAATGAAATCTCAATGTCATGTGTGTATGTATTCCCATTGTATCACCGTATATTTACTGTTCTCTTTAGTAGCCTTATTCACTTGCCTTAGCTGAGTTTCATATAACTTGCAGTTTTCTTCACCCTGATGCATATGCTGCGTTTATTTTCATGTTGTTTTTCGCTTTCGAGAACATAAATGTCTTGCTGGTAAAATTAGACCTTGAATGCGCGAGTCATAAAAATAATGGTTGCCGATACATTTACGTGCATTAAGACTTCACGGAGAACACTGTGGCATCAAATTTGAAAACTGCACCGACTTTGTTTTAGTGTCAAGCTCACGGCAAGTCACTTGATTCTCTATATTCTAAGCTTCGTAGCTGATATACGTACTACGAAGTGAATTGAAAACACTAGTTTTCAGTGCCAATACATGCTTTGCAGCGCGCCGCCAGAATTGTGACAAGTAGACTTTGTTACAATGCGCAGGGTAGCGTGAAATATTTGCTACGAAAAACGACTGATCGTGCGAGGAGGGGCATCTCGAAAACAACCGCCGCGCCGCCGCATCCGGATGAATTCCCGCGCGCGCTTCGGTGCGCCGATTCTGACAGCTCTCCTTCTAGTGTCTAGAAATATACTGCCTAGTGTGCTGAGCGCGCGCATTCCGTACGACAGAGGGTGGCGCTGCATGTGATGAGTGCACTCAGTTGCCACACGCGGCGCTGCGTGTCGAGAGGGTGCACGAACGCGCGAAATTCATCTCGTCACCTCGCCGCGTTTAAAATCAGTGTGTTACAGCTACCATCTTATTTACTGTGAAGTTTGATGGCGTCATATGTACACTGCAACACCCTGAGATGTTAAAAGCTAAGCGGCAATGCAAAGAAAGGACGTGTATTGTGCCGCTGTGTCAAGCAAGTTATCGGTCGAACAAGGAAAAGGTGTCGTGTTCCCCGCACTAACGGATCTAGCGCGGTTTCCTGAATGAAAAAGTAAGATCAAGAGGGCAGACAGACGGCTGAATCCGAAGGCTGTCGTGTGAGAAAAGCATTCCGAGAGTGACTCTATGGAACTATCTTTTCGGATTAGGGTGAACGGTGTCGGGAACGAAATCGCCGTTTAGGCGTAATTTCAAATATCAATGTTTATGTGAAAAAATTGAAAATATCCTTTCAAGCTTCATGCACACAGTTTTTTCTCCCATTGCAACGTTGAACTCACTTTCCAACAACGTTTTGGGTATCATATGCGGCGAGTGTCAGATTGTTAATTGGCATGTTATCATTCTTTGTTTTCACTTGAATCTTAATGGAATGCAGGCTAAAAGGTAAATGTTTTTGGGTCTTCTGTGACGATACTTGCTCTCAAGAACAAAGCACATTTAAAAACATAACTCTGGTGGTTATACTGTCAATGGTTTTTAAAATTATTTCTTTGCGCACTACAACCACTTTGAGCATCTATCTATCTATCTATCTATCTATCTATCTATCTATCTATCTATCTATCTATCTATCTATCTATCTATCTATCTATCTATCTATCTGTCTGTCTGTCTGTCTGTCCGTCCGTACGTCCGTCTGTCTGTCGATCTATCTATCTATCCGTCTGTCTATCCGTCCGTCTGTCCATCCATCCATCCGTCTGTCCATCTGTCTGTCCGTCTATCTGCCCGTCTCTCTGTCTATCCGTCTGTCTGTCCGTCCATCCATCCATCTATCCATCCATCCATCCGCCCGTCCATCTGTCCATCCGTCCGTCCGTCTGTCTATCTATGCGTCTGTCGATCTATCTATCTGTCCTTCTGTCTATCCATCCGTCTGCCCATCCGTCTATCTGTGCGTCCGTCTGTCTATCTGTCCATCCATCCGTCTGTCTGTCCGTCCGTTCGTCTGTCTGTCTATCTATCTATAAATCGCCTACGTCTGGGTGCCCTCACGATCACCCCCTTAACTTAGGGTAATCCAAAATTAGTGTGGGCGGGTAAGATGGTTTGATGAATATGACTCGCTGGTCCTAACATGAATAATTTCACAATCCCGTCACGTACGTCATGAAACCCTTCTCACCACATCTTTTTTAACGCGTGAACGTTAAGCTGGCATTGGCTACGTTGACCCTTCGAACGCAAATAATAAACGTTTGTGTCCTAGCGGAGCAATTGAAGCCAAGCAATCTGCGTGGAAACCAAGTATTCCACTACAGAGCCACGCCAGGTCTTCGAAATAATTTGCAAGAAGAGCCAAGCTGTAGCATAGCCATGGTGTGCGCATAGCAGCGCCGGACCAGCAATGTGTCAACGTAGTCAGCAGAATGAAAAGAGCGTTTATTCAAAAGTGTATAACGTATTTATAGGCAGCGCAGTGTTAGCCAGATAACGATGCGCACGTGGTAGTAGCAAAAGTCCGATGTGGTGCAGGCGCCCAGCTGAGGCGTCAACAGGTGCGCGCGCACACACACACAGAAACCGCGAAGACACAACATTCCTTCCCCCTTAGAACTTAAAGCGTTGTACTGTCTTACGTTCTCTTGTTGAACGCCCGAGAGCTTGTTGGGCGACACCGGTACTCATCGGGATGGCCGTGATCTTCGGTGATGCACGTTGTGCAGAACCAGCATCATTAGGGATGAGCCGAGAAGACATGCCTGCATTCGAGCTTACCGCTTCCGGAGGCGATGGTTCCGTTGCTTGGTCTGACTCGCTGGGACTTGTGGCAGTTGTTACGGGTGGCGAGTCCTGTCGCGGGCGAAGTTGATCAACATGCCGCTGGACGACCCCGTCCGGAGTGTTCACGGTCACCATTCTCGCTCCAGACGTCGCCTTCACATTGCCAGGCGTCCATTTGCTCCCCGCACCATAATTGCGGGCGTATACGTCACTTCCTGGTAGCGGCAGCCAGTCCTCTTGGTCTTCTTTTGATCCTGCAAGGGCTGGAGGAAAACATGTGTCCAGCCGTGAGCGTATTTGGTAACCCAAGAGCAACTCTGCTGGGGATTTACCGCACTTTTGTGGCGTCCTCCGATAGTTAAACAGCAAGCGTATCAGATTCTCCTCTAGCTTTCCTCTCCTCATTTTTCGAAGGCCATCTTTTATAGTACGCACTGCCCTTTCCGCTGCACCATTAGACTGGGGGTGGTAGGGCGCACATCGGAGGTGCACTATGTTGTTGTTTGCTACGAATTCCTCAAAATCATGGCTGGAAAACTGAGTCCCGTTGTCGGACACGATTGTGCGTGGTACCCCAAACCTGCTGAAAATGGCACGTAAGCAGTTAATGGTGGTTTCCGTTGAAGCATGTGACAGAGGTACGGCTTCAAGCCATTTCGTGTGGGCGTCAACTATGACGAGTATCATTTTTCCGCCGATCGGCCCCGCGTAGTCAATGTGAATGCGGGACCACCTTTCGCCGGTTTCCGGCCACTTGACAACGGGCGCCGCGGTTGGCATCGGCAAATTTTGAACACAGTTCTGGCACTGAGTAGACACCTCTTCAATATTTCTGTCTAGGCCTGGCCACCAAAACAAAGAGCGCGCGACAGATTTCATTGCCGGCGAACCCTGGCGAGTCTCATGTAAAAAACCAAGGTGGACGATTGGGCGAGTTGGTGATTCATGATCGACGTATGTAACTGCGCGGTAGTAAACACGGACGACAAGAAGATACAAGGACAAGCGCAGTGGCGCTTGTTGCCTTGTCCTTGTATCTTCTGCGCTTGTCCTTGTATCTTCTTGTCGTCCGTGTTTACTACCGCGCAGTTACATACGTCGCTCATGTAAAAGCTGCAGCACTTGCACTCTTGCTTCGGCTGGTATTATGACCCTATTGCCCCAATAAACAAGGTCATGTGCAACGGATAGCTCTAGCTTACGGTCAAAAAATGGCAGTATGTCCCTTGCCAGCCCGTTGGCATGTCTGGGCCACCCATGTAATATGTACCGTTTGACTTCTGCCAGGACAGGATCTGAAGCGGTGAAAGCCTTCAGCTCACGCGTTGTCACGACACCGTTGTTCAGCTAGTTTAGCGAGAGTACATATTCGGGTGGCTCACCGTCTTCGTCAGTTTCCGTAGTTTGCAGCGGCAGGCGGCTTAAGGCATCGGCATTCAGCATCTGTCGTCCTGGGGCGTACTGCAGCTGGTACCGGTAGGCCCCCAGCTGAAGCGCCCAACGTTGGATCCGGGCAGCGGCCATTGTGGGCGTCTGCCTGTATGACCTCAACAGGCCCAGCAACGGTTGGTGGTCAGACACCAAGGTAAATTCCCGACCTAGAAGGTAGTCGCGGAATTTAGTTACGCCAAATACCAGTGCCAGTGCCTCTCGCTCGAGCTGTGAATAGTTGCGCTCCGCCTGTGTTAACGTACGCGAGCGAAAGCCGATCGGCCTGTGGACGTTTCCTATCGTGTGAAACAAGACCGCGCCCACTCCGTATGGCGACGCGTCGCACTCAAGTTTTAGTTCCTTCGAAGGGTCGAAATGGACGAGAACCTTGGCTGCTTTGAGGCTTTGCTTAGCAACCTTAAACGCAAGCTCTTGAGGCTGTTCTCAGTGCCAGCGCGCATTCTTTTCCAGCAGCTGATACAAAGGAAAAAGTGTGGTCGACATGTTAGGCAGAAACCTCGCGTAGAACGTGATCATTCCCAAAAAAGACCGCAGTTCGCCGACATTACGGGGGCTCTGCGCCTGCATGATAGCATCGAGGTTTTTCTCTGTCGGATGAAGCCCATCGCGATCGATGCGATGCCCGAGATAGGTAACTGCTGGGCTGCGCAGCTTGCACTTATCGTGTCTCAACTTTACGTCTCTCTCTCGAAACCGCTCCAAAACGTTTTTCAGCCTTTCACCACTGTCGCTTGATTTTTCAGAAATGAGCACGTCGTCAAGGTAAGCTTGTGCACCCACCAGACCAGCTAGAACCTCATCCATTTTTTTTTTTGGAATATCGCGGGTGCAGAGGCTATTCCGAAAGGCAGTCGGTTGTAGCAAAAAAGCCCTTTTGGTGTGTTAATGACGCAAATTTTCTTTGCCGGCTCATCCAGTGCCACTTGATTGTATGCGTCCCGTAAATCCAGTGTGCTGAAACAATCCCCATCGTGTAGTTGCGCAAACATATCTTCAATGATAGGCAAGGGATATTGTTCAGTGGCGCATGCGGGATTCACTGTGGCCTTGAAATCACCGCAGATTCTCACTGCGCAGTCTTTCTTAAGAACTACGACTATAGGTGACGCCCATTCCGAGTGTGCCACCGGTGATAACACGCCTAAGGACACTAACCGATCAAGTTCAAGTGACACGCGGTCGCGTAGCGCATATGGAATGGGTCTGGACTTACAGAACTTAGGTACGGCGCCTTCTTTTAGGTGCAGACTGACCGGAGGGCCTGTGATGAGCCCCAGTTCCTCGGAAAACACGTCGTTGAAGTCGTTGAATATGCTATTCACACTGGACTTGCCCGTTTGTTCTGTGGGCTCAGAGTCTCCTGCAACGCGAACCACCGGAGCACCAGCGGCGTTCAGCAGCTGAATTAAATCTCGACCACAGAGGCTTGGTCCCGCACAGTCTAACACGGTCAGCGCACACTCCGCCGTCACTCCCTTATGAGAAACACTGAGCGCAAGCTCCCCAAGCACTGGCAGTCGTCCTGTGTAGCAGGATAATCTCACACTGGATGGTCTCAGTTTCGGCCATTGGTCGCGGTGCTTCTCGTACAGTTGACGAGGGATAACACAAACGGGCGACCCAGTATCAACTTCCATGGTAAGCTGCACACCACACCAAGAGAACGTTCGGCGAATTGGTGGCACCAGACAACTCTTCCGTTCCGAGGCCAAGGCCCAGATGTGCGCTGCTTCGTGTTCGTCGTCTGTCGAACCTTCCGTCCCCGTGAGAATGTTGGTTTGTGCCCTGCTTGCTGTTCCTTGCTCGTGAGGACCGCGGCTTCGGCATTTCCTCGCAAGGTGGCCGCGTCCTCCACAGCGATAACAGCGAGCGTTAGACCAGGTGCAACCACTCTCATTGTGCTTTGCATTACCGCACCTTGAGCATTCTTGACGTGTAGCCCTCCGTCTCTCGTCTTGCGGTGTTTTCTGCTGATACGCTTGTACTTTTAACACTGGTGTCAATCCAGATCCGTTCATGTTTTTCACGCCACCATCTGCAGCTTCAGCTGAACGAACCATCGCTTCAGCGTCTTCTAATGTTAATTCCCGCTTCGCAAGTAGCTGCTTCTGTAGTGCACTTGACCGGACACCACACACAATGCGATCTCGTAGCATGCGATTTAATGCACTGCCAAAATTGCAATTATCAGATATTCGGCGAATGTCGACCAGGAATTCATTAATGGGCTCACCCTCCGCTTGACACCGACTGAAAAACCTGTAACTTTCTGCGATTTCGTGTCGCTTGGGGTCGTAGTGCTCACTCAACACTGCCACGACTTCTTCATAAGTCAGCGCATTCGGCTTGCGTGAAGCCACCTTCCCTGCCAGCACTTGTATCGTGTGCGTGCTTAAGGCAGCAACCAGCAATGCTCTTTTCTTAGTCGAGTCTTCAATGGCATTCGCTTCAAAGTATGCTTCGGCTTTGATAATGTATGGCGTCCACTTATCTTTGCTCTCTTCGAAGTCCGGAAGCTGGTGGTGAGCCATGATCGCCTTGGTTGCTCGATTTTTCGTAGTGTCAGGTTCAGGGTCGTCTTTCACTGCATGGGTGATGAACATCCTCGTCGCCACTGTAGCATAGCCATGGTGTGCGCATAGCAGCGCCGGACCTGCAATGTGTCAACGTAGTCAGCAGAATGAAAAGAACGTTTATTCAAAAGTGTATAACGTATTTATAGGCAGCGTAGTGTTAGCCAGATAACGATGCGCACGTGGTAGTAGCAAAAGTCCGATGTGGTGCAGGCGGCCAGCTGAGGCGTCAACAGGTGCGCGCACACACACACACAGAAACCGCGAAGACACAACACAAACGTTCGTGGAACGCCAATGCTGGTTCCAGTGTTGACTATCCAATTTCTCGCGTGTATTTAGCGCCACTTCATAAAGTTTCACTTAATAAGAAATTTCAGTCACCTTGCATAGCATTGATTCCCAAGTTACGTGGGATCTGCTTTTTTTTTTTTTTTTTGCGGGCAGTAGCGGATGTCGATATGTATGTCACGAAATAATCCTCATTTGGTATATCAAATCGCCAGTACTGTGAAAGCAATCTAGTATTTTTTATAAAACATTATGTAAATAACACTCCGAAAATGCAGGGAAAATAATAGTTGGCCTAGCGCGGCTCGGCCTCCTGAAAGCTTCGCAGTGCTTGCGGAGCGCAAGGATTGAACTACAGTGGCTAGAACAGGAAAGTGTGATGAGCGGCAAGCGGCGCCTACGGAGCGCACTGAAGCCTCCGAGGAGGAGCCGCGTGGGGGAGCGCGCAATCGTTTAAACGTCGTTTGCACGTTTCCGACAGTTTCGTCAAGCGCGTTCGACCTCGTTTTTTTTTTTTTTTTTTTTTTTTTGCGGTGGCACTCTGACACCAGTGCATGCTTCTGTATGCACTCTGATGGCGCGAAAACAAAGTCATTGCTTCGTCCCCCGGGTTCACTACAGGCTATTAGTCAGCTGAAAAGAAACATGCGTTGTTCGGCGTTCCAAAGGACGAAGCTCTGCTAGCGCAGTGGCGTAGAGCGATCCCGCGCGCTGACAAGCTGCTTCAAGATAACTCGGCTGTGTGCGAGCTGCACTTCAGCGAGAGGTACATCTCCCGGCACTTCGAGCACACTTAGATGGGCGAAACTGTCCGCATTAAAAGGGGTACACCCATGGGCGTGCTTGCCGTTCAGGGGAGGGGGGGGGGCGAATGTTTATTGCAAGGTGTCTCCTTTATATTAAATCAGTGTATGAGGCAGATTTTACGCCACACATTTAGATAGAACAGATTTAGCGCCCCCGTCCCAGGTGGCCAGCCCCCTTTGCCTCCCTCGTGTGGACGCCTATGGGCCGGACTTTCGGAGAAGCTGTTCGCATTTGTCGACGCCTTTGAAATCACTTTTTCAAAGTGCTTTAGCTACAACGAGCTTCACAGTGACCGCTTGGAAGAGCTTGTTTCCTGCTTGAAAAAAAAAAAATGTCACACTGGGCTGCACACAACATGGTCCGAGCTTCACCAATCAAGTAAACAAGTTTTTTCTGCTCACCCATTTGCGTTTTTACACAAAGGTACTCCACAAAAAGCGAGCATCTTCCCGTGAAAAGAGGAAGTGCCTGAAGCTCAGGCACATAACCTAGGCTTGCAGCCCAATGTTCTGTGGGGCGCTTGTGAACTAATAAACTTTTTCCTTGGGGATAAAAAAAGGACGTGCAACAAATTATTAAGAATGCATTGTTGTAAACAGATAGTGAGTCACTACTCGGAAATGTGTTCTATCACCTGTGTGCAGAAATTAAAGGATTTCATTCAGACACTGCTCGTGGTTCTCGCCTCATGATTATGACGCTTTGATTGATGGGGCTTTATTTACAGGTTTCAGATTTTGGTGCACGTTAAAAAATCCCAGTTGGTCGGAATTTCCGGAGCCCTCCACTACGGCGTCTCTCATAATTATATGGTGGTTTTGGGACGTTAAACCCCACATATCAATCAATCATCAATCAATTATTCACAGATTAGTGCTTGAGAAAATGGTGGTTCGCCGTGAAAAGTGTTGCAAGCAATGGCTCACAACTGAGCTCATCGTTCCACTCTTCTACCACTTCTCATCGATAAAATGTTTCAGTACCGTTACGCGCTCACTTTCGGCATCCTGTCGACCTGACGATATTTCAGATCAGTCGTGCACCCGCGTAGGCATCCTGTTTTTCAGAAGCTAATTAACATATTTTCTCGGTCGCCACTTGAGGTCATCCACGAGCAAGAAAATATATTTTAAATGTTTCACGTTGCCCCCACGCGTGGTTGATTGCCGTCTCTGCGCAGCGCAGCGCCGCCTTAGGTGACGTGGATGGATGGATGGATGGATGTGGCTGTACCCTTTAGATTGGGCGGCGGCTAACGCCACCTAGCCGTAATACTTAGTGAACTAACCATTACATTTATCTTTTTTTTCTCTTTAAATAATGAAGTTGAGGCTTCGTACTTCGCAGTGAAGGGTTTAATTTTCACTCGTGCCTTGACTTTAGCCACCAATCAGATAACCTCCTTCTAGTTAAGTCTACCCGCTTAAAGTCTATTTTGCCCTCGCTGTCCCTAAATCCCAGTGCTTTGAAAAACTCTGCGCCATCATCCTGAACTATAGGGTGAAGCCCTTTACAGAACATTATCAAGTGTTCGGCAGTTTCTTCTTCCTCTCCACACGCACTGCATACTGTGTCGACCCCTTCGTATTCGGCCCGATATGTCTTGGTTCGCAGTACTCCCGTCCTGGCCTCAAACAGTAGAGAACTACCCCGAGTATTATCATAGATCCTTTCCTTGGCAATTTCCTGCTTAAAAGTTCGATAGATATCTAGTGCGGACTTCTTAATCATGCCCATTCTCCACATGTCAGTCTCCGTTTCCTTCACTTTTTTCTTAACCGATAGTTCTTTTTGGTTTGGCCACCTGCTGTTTTCTAAGTATTTACCAGTCAACTTCCTGGTTCGATTCCTCCATTTTGTATCGACATTCTTCATGTACAAGTAGCTGAAAACCTTCCTAGCCCAACACTCTTCCCCCATTTCTCTCAATCGCTTCTCAAATTTTATCTTGCTGCTAGCTTCCCTGCCCTCAAATGATGTCCATCCCATATCACCTTGTACTCCCTGATTTGGTGTATTCCCGTGAGCTCCTAAAGCAAGCCTACCTATTCCACGTTGCTTAATTTCTAATCTTGCTTGAACTTCTGATCTCATGCACAAGACCGCATTGCTGAACGTCAGCCCAGGAACCATGACCCCTTTCCATATTCCTCTCACAACATCATACCTATTGTAATTCCACAGTGCCCTATTTTTCATGACTGCTGCATTCCTGTTACCTTTAGTCGTCACGTATATTTCGTGTTCCCTTAGGTACTCGGTCCCATTGCTTATCCATACGCCCAGGTATTTGTATTTACCTGCTATCTCTAGCGTGACCTCCTGTATTCTAAGCTCACTACCTTCGTTATCATTAAAAATCATGACTGCTGATTTTTCCTTACAGAATCTAAAATCTAACCTATCTCCATCATTACCGCAGATGTCCATCAATCTCTGCAAATCTTCCTTGTTGTCGGCCATTAGCACTATATCATCTGCGTACATTAATGCTTGTAGTGCCTGATCAATGAGTTTTCCTTGTTTGACTAAGGAGAGGTTGAAGCCCAGTCCACTTCCCTCTAATTTGGCCTCTAATCCTTGTAGGTACATCATGAATAATAAGGGTGACAGGGGACACCCCTGCCTAAGTCCCCGTTTCACCTCTGTGGGCTTGGATACCTGTTTTTCCCACTTTATAACTACCTTGTTACTTTTATAGATTTCCTTTAAAAGATTAGTGGCTCCATCTTCCACACCCAGTGTGTCTAGTATTCCCCGCAAGTCCTCTTGAACCACGCTATCATACGCTCCCTTGATATCCAAAAATGTTAGCCACAGGGGCCTGAGTTCCTTTTCTGCTATTTCGATGCACTGCGTCAGTGAGAACAGATTGTCTTCCAACCTTCTGTGTTTCCGAAACCCATTCTGCAGTTCCCCCAGCACCCCCTCATCCTCTATCCATGCCTGCAGTCTTTCCTTTATAATCTGCATCGCCAGCCTGTAGACCACTGATGTCACCGTTATAGGACGGTAGTTGTTTATGTCATCTTTGTCCCCCTTTCATTTATCATGCTCATCCATCATCATATCATGCTCATCCTGCTAAGTTTCCATCCATCAGGGACTTCACCATCGATTATTGTTCTGCTCACTGCCTCTCTCATTCTGTTTAGACTTCGGACCCAATGTCTTTATCAGCATAATTGGAATGCCGCGGCGGGGCTGTTATTTACAATTAAACGAAACATAAGCTTCAACAGGTTAATTGGTTAGTCGAAATTGTTCATCGTAGTTCAGACGGCCAGGCTGTCGTCTCTCCCTTGTCGACCTGCGGACCATTGCCCCGCCGCGGTGGCGTAGTGGCTTAGGTACTCGGCTGCTGACCCGTAGGTCGCGGGAATAAATCCCGGCTGCGGCGGCTGCATTTCTGATGGAGGCGGAAATGTTGTAGGCCCGTGTGCTCAGATTTGGGTGCACGTTAAAGAACCTCAGGTGGTCGAAATTTCCGGAGCCCTCCACTACGGCGTCTCTCATAATCATATGGTGGTTTTGGGACGTTAAACCCCACATATCAACCTGCGGACCATGGGGCTTGATATGCAACGCGAAACAGAACCTTGCCGATGAGCCATTGTGTTGAAAGGGCGGACTTGCACTAGTATCACATCCTTCCCCTGTCACGCGCACAAATGTGTCACTGTTTTCCGCCGGCGCGAGCAGAAGCGTTGGGAGAAGCAGCAAAGCGGTACACAACCTTTCTTTGAGGCAACTGTGAACAACCACTTCAGTCTGCTGTCGAAAGGCCCGAGATTCGCGATAGCCCCACGGAAAGTGCCAAAACGAGATGATATTGCGGAGGTTGAGGAGAAATACGGCACATTCAGGACACAACGGGGGTGAACTAGGTTGTATTGTAGTGACAACGCGACAACTTTAGGAAGAGACAAAATGAACAGGAAAGAGAACCGACTGGCAACTGAATTTATTGGAGGTGATACGACCGCTTCTATACAGAGTGCAACAGCTTTATACAGAGTTTTCTTCAGCTGTTCCAGACCCAGTGCTCACCTGCATAGACCTGATAGTCATGACAACCTGCCAGTTACGCACCGTGTCCGACTATTTGAAGAGACAAATTGCCCCTTCCGAGGTTAGTGCTTTTTTCTGTCTGGTCCAAACTCTTGGGGTCATGCCAAAAGAATATGCAAAGTGACAAAATCTGATAAGTGGCGACAGACTTGGATGTACTATCATTAGCTTAATGTCCTAGTTATTGAAGAGAAGGATCCTCCTCACAAAGCTGCAAGACTGCGTCACTTGAAAAGCCTTGCAAAGAATACAACAGAATTCCTTTTGAAACGCAACCTACTCTTTTTGCCAAGGAATAGAAACCAAAACACGTCGCTGAGCAAAGTGACCATGTTAGGGGGAACATTCTTACCATATAAAGCTGGAAAGGTACTTGAGGAGGGGGCGAAGTACAGTTTTCAACCACGACTGGAACCCTACCAGCAGCTGGCTATGGCATCCAGCTTGGAACACAATGTGAGTGACGAAACAAGATGCCATATCATAGCGGGGAGTGTTGACTGTGTCATTAAGAACTTCAAGAAAGCCTTTGAAAAAGATTGCCACGTACATGAAAGATAACAATTTGGAAGTGATGCAGGCTGATAAAGAAGGCTGATTTGTGGTAGTTCTGCAAGCTTTATTTGAATCAAAAGCAACCACGGCAATCCAAAAGCACTTCAAGCTCGTCTACTTCGACCCAAAACAGCATAAAAAGAAAGCATTGAAGCTAATCAAGGACCTGAACCATGAGAACTAAAAAAAGTTAGAAGGTAAGTCCAAAAAAGGTTACTCAGAGGTCTTTTTCACCTCCAAGACGCACAAGCCTGAGCATCTTTTCAGAGTAATTGATTCGGAGAGAATGTCATGCCAGAAACATGTAGGAAAATTTCTTCAGGATAACTTGAATAATTTGACTTTTCAAGATCCCTTCCTTGTAAGAAGCTCCTCTGATTTGGTCCAGGAACTACAGGAAGGGTTTCGGTGCACTGCTGTGGGATTTTTAATAGACGTTGTGAACCTTTATTACTCTGTTTCTTGTGATGGCCTTATTTTCGATGTGAGGAAATGTTATGAAGAACAGGAGTTGCATTTTCAGAACATTGTGGGCATGAACTCTCACAATTTTATTACACATTTAGAAGTCTATCTCAATTCTACTACCATCAAATACGATGGGCAATTCTTAATCCAATGCACTGGCATATGTATAAGTACGTCATTGGCCCCACTTGTTTGTGACATCTTTTTATCTGTCATTGACAATCGCATTTCTGCAAGCCTTACATGTATACCTGTATGCAAGGTGTAAGGTTACGATGACGATTATCTTGTGCTTATTGAAAATACTGAACAAATGTGTTTTAATGATGAGGTTGAAGCTGTGCTTAACGTCTTCAAAGAGCAAACCTGGGGGCTCAAGTTCACATTTGAATTGCCTAAAGACAATGACATTCAGTACTTCCTTTTGACAGTGGGCATTCAAAATTATAAAAAGAGGAATTGCCACCAGGTGTATTCAGGCCGCCCTTCAGAAGTCATGTGAACGCAAGGGTGAGGTGAGTCGTACAAAGCAGAATAAAAGACTGAAAGATGCTGGATATCCCAACAGTCTCATCATACCCGTTTGCAAAATCTCCTGCAGAAAACAAACTTAAACAAAACAGGACCGAAAGAACAACAGAATGACTAAAGACCTTTGCATGTTATACTGTACGTACATAAGGTATCTCACAATTTAAAGAAAACATCGAGGCGATATGATATCAATTTGTTGTTTTCACCGCTTAAAAACTTACGAAAGTGTGTGTACAAAACAGCAACAGGAGTAGTCTACCATTCAACATTCGTCACGAGAATATGTTTACTGAATGCCAATCTAATTGTTGTGTATGAGATACCGCTGATATGTGGAAAGATAAACATAGGACAAACTGGGCAATGCTTCAATGACTGAGGAAGACGGCATGCTTCAAATGTTAAGAATGACTATGGTAGCCTCATGGCTGTACACTGCAAAGAATGTAAGTGCAGTCCTAGCTATGTTTCATAAAACACTGTTTTAGAAAAACAAAGCAAGAACGAAGAATGAAAGAGATTATAGAAGCATTTTTTATCAGGAGAGCCAAGAGTCAAAGCATCAGTACACCACGGCTTCTCCTTTCTGAGAGAAAGTATTATTTTCTCAGCTAAGAATATTTTTTCATGGTCACACATGTGTCATCCTGGATAAGCACTGTTTTTGTACTCTGCATAAAAACAGTTGTAGCACTTTCAATAAATTCAGTTGACAGTCAGCGCTCTTTCCTGTACATTCTGTCTCGCTGTTACTAAAATACAACCACGATAAACCAACTCACCCTAATCAAGCTCTTGTTGAGTGAACTTGACTTGCAGCCAAATCGTAAGTGTCCTGGCAAATGCCAAAAGCACTTGTATTAACCTTACCTCTGAGGAACACAATGCGCTCAAGGATCCAAAGTCAGATAATTATATCATCCTCCATTTTGCTGACAAAATAAAAGGCATGGTTTCACTAAACCGAAAACGTTATATGGAGAAAATGTACATCTTGAACGATTCTTCGCATTTATGATTCTTCGCATTTTATGATGCTGACCCGCGATCTCACAACAAAATCAGAACGACAACTGGTGGAATAGTTGCAGGCATTGCGCAACAAAGGAAGCACTGATCAAGCGTTGTACCGCCGACTATTTTCTTTGGATGGGGCCACTCTAACGATTTATGGGCTGCCCAAGGATCACAAGGAGGGCTGTCTCTTTCGTTTTATAATGTTTTTCATTCAGTCGCCAACTTGCAACTTGTCAAAGTTTCTGGTTCAGTTGCTGAGACCGTTAGCTGAGAACGATGGCTGGTCAAATAAGAAACTCTTGGCGGTTTGGAACTGTCGTGTGTACGCAGCAGCTTGTTGATGATGATGCAATGGTATCTTTTGATGTTTCCTTGTTCACAAATGTTCCTGTTGCCCTGGCAAATGAGTTTGCCGAGACCCGGTTGAAAGAGGACGGGAATCTGCAAAGCGGTGCTGCGTTGATGTCGGTGGAGGAAATCGTAATTCTGTTGCGGCTCTGCCTAAAACAAATGTACTTCAGTTTCAACAACTCGGTTTACCACCAAATTGAAGGGTGCCTTATAGGTAGTCCAGTCTCCGTAACCATGGCCATCTTAGTGATGGGAGGCTCCATCTTTACTGTAGGCTCCAAACTGTACTGTAGGTTGATGACACTTTCGTCATCCTGAAGAGGTCAAATCTGTTGCTTTCATGAGGCACTGAACAGCGTACCGTATATACTCGTGTAAGGGCCGCACTTTTTTTTCGAAAATTTTGCTAGGTGCGGCCCTTACACGAATCAGGCCGATTTAGTACAGGCAGTACAGGCCAAAGGTCTGTACTGTTTATGCAACAGTAGCAGAGTGCAAGAGTCACAAATGACATGCCAGAAATGTTTTTATTCGGATTCCATTTCGCTGTCCTCGTTCTCGGAGGAGCTCGCCTCGGCGTCCGCGTCTTCCCAGAGACGGTCATCTTCGGTGCCGTTCATGGAGTTCGAAATTCCCGTTACCTTGAAGCTTTTAGCAACTACTTCTACTGACATGGCACGCCACGCATTCAAAATCCATTCACACACCTGTTGGAGCGACGCCCGCTTCAGCCGTCCTGTAGGGGTCTTCTCGTGGACGCCTCCAGCCATCCATTCAGAGTAACATCGGCGAAATTCCACTTTGAATGGTCTGTTGACGCATACGTCGAGCGGCTGCAGCACACTCGTCAGGCCACCGGGAATGACGGCCAAGTCCGTACGAGTTGCGGCAACTCGGTTCTTGACGCGGTCGGTCAAGTGGCCCCTAAAGCTGTCCAAAACAAGGAGGGCTTTCCGTTGTAACAGCCCTCCAGGTCTGTTTGCCCAGACGGTCTTAATCCAGTCAACGACCAGTTCCTCGGACATCCAGCCCTTCTCTTGCGCACGTACGACGATTCCCTGAGGGAACTTCTCTTTTGGGAGAGTCTTCCTTTTAAATACGACGTACGGCGGAAGCCTCCTGCCGTCTGCCGTGATGCACAACATCACAGTGCACCTTTGGCGTTCTGCACCAGTCGTGCGCACAGACACACTTTTCGCACCTTTTAAATCCACTGTGGTGCTTTCCGGTGCATCGAACCACACAGGTGTCTGGTCCGCATTCCCAATTTGGGACAGGTCGTATTCATGCTCCCTCCTGAGAGCATTCACGAAGCGATGAAACTTAATGACGTGGTCTTCGTACTCGCGCGGCAGTTTTTGGCAAATCGTCGTTCGGCGCCGAATAGAAAGCTGGTTACGGTTCATAAACCGCGTAGCCCAGCCCCGACTTGCCTTGAATTGTGCCGGGGGTATTTCCATGTGGCGAGCGATGCTGAGGGCTTTGACGCGTATCATGTCAGTCGATACGGCGTAGCCGTCCCTTCGTGTGTCGACGACGTAGTTGACGAGCTCGCTTTCGAGTTGCGGGTACTTGCACTTTTTCCCGCGAAACGCCTTTCGGCTCCTGTTAGTAGCGGCGAGGGCATCTTTCTGATTCATCCAGTAACGCACGCGCTTCTCATCGACGTCGTACTTTCGTCCAGCTTCCCGCTTCCCGTGCTCCTCGGCATAGTCAATCACTTGCAGCTTAAATGCTGCAGTGAATGATCTCAGATGCCGGCCCATCGTCCGTCACGTGCGCTGGCTTCTGCAGGGTTCACTACAACCAACAAAGTGACACCGACGACACCGATCTGAAGTCGCGCTGCCAACGTATCGACACGATGCTAGGAACGATGCCAACAAAGAGGCCGCACAAGGCAAATATGGCGGCGCGCTGTCAACAGCGTGGTCGGCGCGTCGGCGGAAGTAGAATAAAAGCGGAAAAGCGTGCAGCGCCATCTGGCTGTAAATGAACTAACTACACTTTTCTGGCGGGACATTTTGAACTTTTTTTTTTTTTTTCGAAATATCCGCTTTCAAAGTTGGGGTGCGGCCCTTACACGAGGGCGGCCCTTACACGAGTATATACGGTATACTCTGCCATTCAGTTTACCTATGAAGAAGAAAATCACAATGCCTTGCAATTTTTTAATATACTTGTCAGCAGGACTTGTAATGGCAAGGTGGAAACAACAGTGTACCAAAAACAATGCAATACCAGAGTTTTTTTTTTTGTTTTTTTGTCCAAACGGCCCATCATGAGGACTTGCTTTTCCCGTAGCAATGCTGCTAGTTCTGATCAGCACTTGCGGCGACATGAGATGGAAAATGTGGTCGGTGTGCTGACACAAAGGCACCATTCGATGACGTTCGTAAACAACACCCTGAAACTTATGCGAAGAGGAACAAGGAGTGTGGCACAAGAAAAACACAGCATCCATTGTTTCCATTCCTTACGTTCAGGGTCTGCCAGACTCTATTTTGAGAGCACTTTGTCCGCTGTGCATTTAAACCGTTTTCAAGCCCTATTATACCTTGGGAAATGCATTCACCAAGCCCAAGAACTGCGAACGCTCAAGGCGGGGTTGTTTTCAAGGTTTTGTTCGAGGACTGCAACGCCACATACACTGGCGAAATGCGGAGGAAACAAGGCTCAAAGAGCGCAAAGGGGACGTCGCCAAAGCCACCCATGCAACATGTTTCAAGACAGAACTCGTCGAACACTGCTGGTCGACAGGGCATGCCTTTGACTTCAGTAATGCAATGATACTGGCTCAGAAACAGAGGTGGGGCAAGAGAAAGCTTCACGAGTCATGGTTCATTTGCTGTGACAAGTCGGCATGCAACAACCATGGCTTCCTGCTGGATGTGTACAGAGACATACGAGAATAGATGTAGATTGGGTGACCTCTCATTTGGTGCCAATGCATACTGATGATGCAAACCTCATAGGTGGCATAACGTCTAAGTAGTTTTTGTTATACTTTGTTGTGTCAAGTCAGAGTATATTCTTAAACATGAACTTACTCAGTTTTCGGAACATTTTTGAAGCATACTGTAGCTGGAACTAGTGCATCGCCTCATCAACCACAGAAAGGGCGAAATACATGCACATGTGAATCTTCAGCGCACTGAAGCTAAGTGTTTTGCCTTCAAGTTTGTTTTAGGATAATCTAAGAGACCATGTAAAACTTTTTTCTTTTGTGACTGAGGGAAGCCTCTAGAATTTTATGCAGTGGGGCTTCCATTTAGGTATAGGCAATATGGCACTAATGCTTCATTGGCTCTATACAACTATTCAAACTACTATAAAATCATCCATGACATGACAGGTGCACCACATATGATGCTGTTACCATAAGCTCGCAGGGTTGCCCCCTTCAGGAGGGGGGGGTTGAAGGCTCATGATGCATCCCCCCTCCTCGATTAGGTAAATGTATAGGGGCAGCTTGGCCCCCTTGGGTAACTAAGAGGGTGTTGCTTCCCTCGTGTGCACCCTACAATTGTTGGAAAATTCTGTAGACAAAGAGCATATAAAGAAAGTAGAAACACTTAAGTGGTGATAGTCAATCAAATTGCCACGGCCAATGTGCACATGGGCAAGGGAAACGACAGGGTGCTATAGTCACTTTTAATAAATTACAGTGCACTTGCACTAAACAAACAGAAACAAATACCCAAAACTAGGCCTGAGATGTAACCGAAACAAGTAAGCACAGAGCAAGCTTAAGGGAAATGAGGCAACACCAAGCTGGAAAGCAGAAAATTTATCAAAAAACATGTTTTCAAACACACAGGAATGCTCTTAGTGAAATATGAGAAGAATGAGACATTTTACAATGTAAATAAGTTGAAGGGGCCCTGAAACACTTTTTCAAGTAACCATGGAAGGAATTCACTGGAAGAGCGTATTGCCTTATGAATTCATTGCTGCAAAAATTTTAAGAATCTGTCCAGTGCGAGTGCAGTTACGAAGATTTGTCTCATGCCGCGATTACATTCTCTCTTCTTTCGTCCCGACAAAAGCACTGGAAGCTAAGCAGGGAGGGATGGCAGGGGCAAAGAAAATACGTTACTCGCGCCTCGCTCGTTGCCTTGAGCCCTTTTTCTTTCTTTTTTTCCTCCGCTGCGTGACTTTTTCAGTGTGATCACACGCGCACGCACGGACAAGTAGCAGCCTCCTGCAGCGATCTCTGTAACGACCAAGCGGGCCATGTTCAAATCAGCCAATGGCTGATAGGTGGGCTTTGTACAAGTGATTTTTGAGCGTCTTCTGTCATTTGTCAAGAGAAAATTTTTAGTTGGCTTTGAATATTTACTATGAATTCGAGGCTGCGTGCTGCACTATAGTATTTGGCTTGCATGTCGTCGGGAGCATCTATTACCGATCAGCAGCGTTTTCTGACCATGCTCAAAAAGTGTTGCAGGGCACCTTTAAATGCTGTATCTATTTACATAGAGGCACAGGGTAAATATATCATGAGAAAGAAAGTTAAACAGCTTGTGCAACAAAATAAATAAGCTCTTCTTAAATAGTGCGGCTTTCGTATGTTGTACACCCCAAAATAAAAATATATATATATATTACACAATCCAAAATGGCCAAGACAGAAATATTATCAGATAATACATCACGCGATCTAACCACCAAACTGTTTGGGAACTATTCCACAATTGACACAATTGAACAAATTCAGCCCCGCAAAATGAACAAACTCAAGCACATATATGACTGGCTTTTACATAAATGCAGGTTGGTCTAGTTGCACATCAGCATGTGTGATCACTGCAGCTCAAGAAAGCAAGAGATATGACACTACCGACCAAATTACGTTATGACAAAGTTGTGTGAAGATATAGATTAAACTACTGCAAGGATCAGAATCGGCAAGAGATGAGCATAGGTCAGGGCCTGCTATAGAAGAAATCTGCTTTTGTAAAACTTGTTGGCCTAGTTGCTGCATGTTACAAGAAAATTAGAAGACAAAAACCACCAGGGAAGTAATGGCAAAATGAAAGAGCATCAATGAAAACTCTGTTGTTTGCTCCACGGCTTTCTGAAAGTACTTCAGTTTTTTATGAGCCAGCCTGTATCATAGCTAAAGCACTTCACACATAGTCAATCCTTCAGAAAGCCTATTTGTCTCCAAATTTCCAACTTCCAAACACCTTTTCCTTCTCCTTTGCTTAAATGCGTTCAAGCTAGTTTATCAGACTAAAGTGTTTAGGGTGCAACTTGTGAATCAAAGCCTAAACAAAATAGCATGAATCACGAACAACGAGCCCTCCACCAGTTAGGCAAGCAGAGGGCAGAGAACGTTGTTCACACACAGTGCAGCATGGGCACACGCACATACACAAATGCATGTACAAAGCAGGCTTGAACAAGACATGTACTGAAGAGCAAGTGCACCAAGCAGATAACACCTTTAGTTGAAACACGCAAGTGCAAAAATGTGGAAGAAACAAAGAACCGTGGTCCCAAATAAACTAAATGGACACTGTACACTGCAAGTTACAATGAAGTATATTCCCCTCCATTATTCAGGTTCTTACAAACATGACGTAGGGCTCCGAATTGTACTTATTATGAGAATAATTTAGACATAGTGAAGAACTCTTTTTTAGGTTGCACAAGAGGGCAAAGAACATGTGCACCCACACTACCTTCGTTATTTAGTATACTATATACTGGGTGGCCCAGCTATCTTTACCCAGAGTTTAAAAATATGCCGACGCATGCAATGATGAAGTGATCATACGCATGTTGCCGACTGTTGCTTGAAGAGAGTCATAATATTTTAGTTCTCATTACTTGCTTGATTAGACCACTTTCATTAACTAACTTTTTAGGCAACGAACATGGGCCAGGAATTCTACAGAGAAAGTTGTTCATCAGTTTGC
Source organism: Rhipicephalus microplus (assembly GCF_043290135.1). Taxonomy (NCBI): domain Eukaryota; kingdom Metazoa; phylum Arthropoda; class Arachnida; order Ixodida; family Ixodidae; genus Rhipicephalus; species Rhipicephalus microplus. Next base: position 5,450,666 of record NC_134702.1, on the reverse strand, counting down.
AAAACGTCCCATTAGACAATTTTGAGCTCTATATCTGCAAATTTTTGTGTTTTTCAGCTAACTACAAATGCCCGCAAAATACAAAAATTTACGTGAGAAGCCCACTCACACACCAGTGCACACGATAATGCTAGTGCTCCCTTAACGTTCTGCATGTGGGCGACCATGCCGATTGCCTGATTGTGCCGTCTCGAAAGGGCTGCCATGATGATGATGATCGTGGTGGTGGCATTGTGCCGAGCACGTTTTGCTATTGGCCACAAAAGTGATAACCGCTGCAGCTACTTATCTCTTTCATGAGCATGTGGAACATAAGAGAGCACCAGAATCAGTGAGTTTGTCAAATGGTATTTTATTGTATTTTTAGAGTTACCAGAAAAACCTTCATGATTTTGAAAATTGATCAACTTTGTAGAATTTTTTACCAACCTTTATTCCTCCAAAAGTTTGTTAATTGAAGGGGCCTAATTAAACAAATCAGAACACAAAAAATAGTCCGACTCACTCTGGGCAATGATCAGCAACATGCATTTGGTCGTGTCATCATTGCATGTGCTAGCATATATTTAAACTCTTGCTAACTATAGCGGGGGCACCCTGTATACATCTGATGGTTCAAACATGGCAACTGAAGCCCTGGCTGGCCAAAGCTATCGTAAAAAATATTGTATATTTCTGTCTATATCAAAGTAGTAATCCCTCTTGTAGTAAGTCTACAAAAAGTTTGTTGCAGACTTAACACACGGAGAAACAGAAACTGCCAGAGCTTTCTCTACAGGCTGTTAGATACGGCAGCTTAATGGGTAATCATTTATTTCAGTACCTTCAGGGCCTGAAAGCACTACAGAAGGGAGTGGATAAGAGTATACATAATAAGAAAAATAAGAGTGAACAAAGAAAAATGCTGCTAAGAGTAAACATCGCATTAAACAGCAGCCTTAAAAGCAGTAACATCGGTTAATTGGGCAACAGAGGAGGGTCCATTCGTTCGAGGTAGCGGGAATAACAGAATCGTGAAAGAACTTGGTATGTCAGAATAAAGCAGCCTAGTCATAACAGTCCATGGAATGGCAGTACAAGATTTGATAACTTTATGCTACTAAACATGATGCTTAAATAAATAGTAAAATTCAAGACACACTTAGAATTTTTGCAGCACATAACCTATATTCAGACACCTTGATGTTAGTGGCCGGCCGAAGTACGAATCCATCATGACTATGAACTAGAAAAACATCAAGTTAATCATTCTTGTTGAACAACAAGATATCGTATGACTAAGAAATCCTAGTAGCATCAGCTTGTGTAATCAGATGATAATAAAGTACAGTAAAACCTTGTTAATTTGTAGTCACTGGCACCGTGAGAAATATTTAAATTATGCAGTTTTCGATTTAATGGAACGTACAAAAAGTGGGATGCAAGAAAGTTAGAATTATTCTACGTAACCAGGCTCAGCTGTGTTGGCCAGTTTGCGGCTCCAGTGGGTTTTCCAGCAATAACTGGACAATTAGGCCACAGACACAGGGGTACAATGGCTTTTCTGCTGCCACCGAAAAAAAAAAAAAAAACTCGTGATTAACTGAAATGTGCGCCTGTGGAAAACAAGACATCTTCATTGCAACACAGCAGTGACAAATTGGCAGCATGTTGCCTGCTCCTCACTACTTCAGCACATCATGGTGCAACCATTCGCCCATTTTTTTTGGGTAAAATAAGGAATTTAATAATGGCCAATGTGACAAAATTTTGATGTGTTCTGGCTGGAAAACACGATCATTAAAGCCTCCGAACTTATTTTTTGAAATAGGTATTGCAGGAAAGAACTCCACCGGCAGTGCAAATGGGCCAATTGCTTGAGCAGCCACCAATCAGAGGTTCGCATGCATTGCGAGTTCCGTCAGACGGAATTACTTTGTATTCCCAGAAACAATGGGCTAATTGTGATACACTGATGTTGCGAGAAGCAACCAATATGCTGCTCGTGCGCAGTTACTGTGTCGCAGTGGTGACACGAAACCCAGCGTATTGGAGGTCACCCTGGGGGGGACACCTCCCTCTACTATCCTTTGCGTTTTTCTTGTATTCAACTAGCCATGATCATTTTAAAGGCACAATCACAAAAACTTGCTATGTATTTCTGTGTTACAAACAATCAGTTCATATACAATACACATCCTAGTCATTACAGAGTAGACACAATATTTCAAACACTGATCATTCGAACTTTTTGATTTAAGCAAACAAAAATTTTCACTGGACTGCTACGCTTTCAATGTACTAAAGGAGTCATGAACCATAGCTCGCGCTCGGCATAAATAATACCTTGGAATGAGATAATGCCTTCCAGGAATACATAGCGGAAACAATTTTTCGAAAAGCTAAAGTATGACCGCATATACAGCTATAGATATATTTGCCGCACGCATTCCCCCTCAACTCGCTTCATTCTGCAAGAAACGGCAACAATGTTCGTAACGCCCCAACCAGTAGATTACACGGCCTTGCCTTCAATGTTGTGCATTTTTTTGTGCGTAACATGGTGGTGCTGATGGCTGCTGGTAACTCGTAGCTCCGGTTGGCTGCTTCTTGCTGCACTGTAGCTGCTGTGTATTCACTATCTCCACTTGGGGAAACTGGATGGCACTTTGAGCATGCACGCGGCCACTCTTTTACTGCCGGTGGGCCAGCGTTTCCTTAGTTGAAGCAACGCCTGCCATTAGCACTGTAAGCTGCTCATGCTGACTAGAAAGGTAGTCAACTAAGACGTTTCACAAGATGGTACTCCAAAACCATACTGCGTTTTGCTCATTTCGCAAGAAAATAGGCAACGAGGTATGATTGGGAATCACCTGCATTTTTATGAGCTGCCCTAAAAAACAAAAAACTCAAAGGGTAAATTGTAGTCCTTTTCTGTCACCATATGTTGGTAATATAGCTGGCTACATAACAAGCTTTCTCTGTTGGAGTTTGCAGCAGCGGATTCTCTGTGCGGCGTGCCACTAGTGCAGCATAACTATAGTGAACTAGATAGAAGTATTGGGACGAGCGTGGTCCCCTTGGAGAGGCTGTTTCCACAGAAACCACTAGGCGGCGCTGCGGCGCCTTTCTCCTAAAGCGCACCGCAGTGGGCGCTTCTTTGCCGCACTTTCAAATGACGAGTGCGATATATTTAAAACTGATGCTTGACTTTTCATTGCCTTAATTGAGCCCTGTGTCAACGAAAAGAGAATAAATAGTTTTGTCTTGAAAGCTCTGAAACAAGAGAGTATAGGGACAAGCCTGTCAGTGAGAAAGCTTTTGCGCATGGCTACTCAGACAGAATGGATGCGGCCCTACACAGTCAATGCCGTGCACACAAAAAAAGAAAGCAAAAACGACACAGTGACAGATAAACAACTGAAAGAATAGATCAAACCATTTTAATTACCACAAACTCAGTCTTCAAAAACTATATATTTGCGAACACAAACCCATGCTTCTAGGCTGTTCGACTGAGCTTTTCTTACATTTTTTTTTTTGCTCTCTGTCCAAGCGCATATGGTGAAGACACAGATGAAAGAATTCCCGTGTTTGCGTCTTCCTTGTGAGTGTCGCTTAGAATAACATACGAGCAGAGGAAGTTATTCTTCACAAGAGCCACAATGTTACAAATGCTGTTCCTGTGTAGCTACAAGGAAATGAAGCGCCTCTATGAATGTGCACAAATCAGGGCTGGACAGGGACACTCGTAAAAGTACTTTGAAAGTATAATATTCGAAATACATGTGCTGGAAGCTTAAAAATAGATACTGAGAAGTATTTATAAAAGACCTATTAGGATATTACGAAGATGGTTTTGCGAAACGATGAAAAAAGTATCCCAAAATACAGTTAAAGGGATACAAATTTACAAGAATAGACACACTAAATTATTTTTCAAGTTACATGGATGTTGATGTTGACATTGTCGATAATGCAGCAGATAATTAAAATGCAAGTCAGCTGTATCGCTCGACTCACCACTAATGTGAGGTAAAGTATGCCTTGTTTCACACGCATGATCGATATCTGTTTTGCTGAGAATGTTTACGCTCATTGAACTAATGTAACAGCAGCTTCTCAAAAAAGACTGTCAGTAGACAGAGCGCTGGTTCAGTTTCAATTCAAGGCTGGCGATATAAAAAATGCTGTCTATTACTGTAGGCGAACAGGACTTCGTGTTGCAGCAACTAGATACAGAAAGTGTCCCAAGAAAAAAAAAAAACACTGACAGTGCTTAATTGGCCTTGAGTGAGATCTAAGATTGTCAGCACTGCCTCCTTGATTCTACACTCACTCGCGTCATACACCTAACCACATAGAAGATTCTGTGCATGTTAAGGATTCTTCGCTGATCTATATGTGCCCCGAGTGGCGGGGTGCTTTTGCCTAGCTAAGCACATGCAAGCACATGCAAGCTATTCCTTTCAATATTCTATACACATCAGCTCAGTTCCGGCAAAAGAGAAGTGATCAAGATAACCGTTTCTTCACAGTATTACGATCCATTTAATGCAAAGGTAAAGTATTTCACTACTGTGATAGAGATACATTTTTTAAATGTATCTCGACGCACCAATTCCAAAGTACCTCCGAGATTCTACTGCATCGCAATACTGTCCAGCCCAGTACTAGAAATCTTGTGAAGGGTACAAACGACCACCCCAGTCATTCAGTGTAGTCAGACGACAGCAATTTCATTCTGCTATACCCACAGGGCTCATACAGGTTGCCAGAAAGAAAATTCAAGGATGTTCAAGGACTTTCCAGGACCTGTTGCAAGTTTATTAAGGACTCAAAGTGGCATGCTAAGCTGAACTTTTTCACTCTAAAATTTAAAAAAAATTATGAATTTTATTGCACTTATAATGAATATATGGATATCACAATTATAACAAAAAAAATTTAGTCTTGACAATTTCTCGCATCCTCTTCTTCACTTTTTTAAGGGAGAAGGGACGCCCCATGTCAGAAAGTTACGCGCTGACGGGCTTCAACGCGTATATGTATATGTGTAGGCAGGCCTTAAAGGGGTGGTGCCACATGGCTTGCACACTCTTTACTGCAAGGTTTGATAATAGGGCAGCTCCAACAAGAATGATACCTGCCCCAAGTTTCATTTATTCTCGCTATATATTTTTGCCTGATTGATGTGGGCGATTTTCAGTTCCTGTTTGTGGGCACCGAGTTGAGCAGATATGTACAGTGTAGCCGACTTAGCCACGTGATCACAAAGCTTTGCACGCATCATGCTGAGTATCGTCTGCTCTCGCACACATGTGCCACACAAGCACCTGCAAAACAAATGCGCCGCTAGCTGCAGCAGCCGCGATGCTTTGCTTGTATGTACGAGGCTGAAGTCTGGAGGCCACTCGCCTCACTAGAGATCTGGTGTGACGTCACAACAACTTTCGCTGCCCTTCCTATAGAGCTACGTCAGTGATGGACGCGCTCGCGATGGGCCTCGGTTAGGAGAATGAGCAATTAGGTACACTTGGGAAATGACTTCAAATATATTCTAAATGTTTCCAAAGTGTGGCAACTGATGTGGAGTGTCCTTGCTTATATAGATAGAACCCACACGATTCTTGCTACAGCTTTGAAATTTCATGGCACCACCCCATTAAGAGTGTTGGCTTGTGCACAATTGACACTTGCGGCATGTTGCTCACCAAACAAGAAGTAGCAACTGTGACAGTGGTTATTTACGCTCATTCTGTGGTGTTGTTTTCTAGCATCCTTTTTGGTGTTTAAGCAGCATGCTTCCAGCGTCGAGCTGCAACAGTTGTTCAACAGCATTCATGCTTAGCGCTTTTTCTTCGCAAGTCCTTTGTGCTTGGAAGCGCGTTGCATGTATGGAGTTGCTTGCCCTTCTTCGTGTGACATTCTCATTTCCCATGCATTTTTGCAAAATGAGATCATGTGCACCCACCCTGCATTACTGCTTCAAAAACGGGGAGTTTGACACGCCGATCTACCACATTTAGGAGGTCGCGATGTCAATATAAGAGTGCACTGCTCACGAAATTCAAAGATTTTCAAGGATGGCAAAAAACTGCAGGACTATCAAGGTCCTTGAAAATGCATTTTTCAAATTCAAGGGTTTTCAAGGATTTCAAGGACCTGCACGAGCCCTGAGGTCTCAGTTTTACAACCTGGCGCAAAAAAAAAAAAAAAAAAAACAAAAAAAAAAAAAACAATTCTTCCGCTGAGGCTTACCCATCTAATAAGCGTACTTTGATCACACTACCAAAAATACCATGCACAAGCGACTACAATCGTCAGTGCCTGCTGTTAGAACAAACGTTGCCGGGCTGAGGCTTCAGGATAAAGGTGCAGTGGCGTGACCACGCCACGTACGAAGACTTTCGTCTGTTTCGCCTCATCGCCGCTGATTGCTTTCACTCTCTGCTCGTCCCACTACCCCTATCTAGTTCACTATAGCATAACTGTCAATAAATCGGTGGATACGTTCATGTTTCCTCACAAGCACAGGTGTTACAATGCAAGCACTTGTCCCAGGGTACCCTATTTAAATACCCAGTGGCTCTGTCCTAGCGCATTACATATTTCTTGGACCAGTATGGCACAGAATACTGGGAGGCCAGCACACTGCACAATGCACGCTCGACGCTGACACATGGCAGACTTGTTCTCAACCGAAATCTGGCTTTCAAGAAGTTTCTGAAAATTCTGGTCGTGGTCAGATCGTGATTCTGACTATAAAAAAAAAGAAACTGAGTGAGCGAGGTTTGATCTCAGCCCGTTGACGCAGATTGCAACGTGAAGAAACCGTAAGGTTATAGCACAGCTCTGTTTGAGCGTGAAGAAAAAAAAGCCAGTGAAGAAGGGAAATACAGACAGGATGAGCGCTCATCCTGTTGTCTGTATTTCCCTTTCTCATGCTCAAATAAAGCTGAGCTATAACCTTACAATTTAATCATGCGCCAACTCCCCCCCATCTGCAGTACTTGCCGCAATGTGAAGCTGACATGCTACCACTACACGACACATCATAGACGAAATGCAGTGTTTTTACATAATAGCTCATTCCTGTGGCCTGTCTTTTCATCACCTTGTTTGAAAATACAGATCCCTGTCTCTCAGTGCACGCGACAACCTAACAGGTGATAGTTAACTCATTTGTTATGAGTCGCACAGAATCTAAATGTATATCTGGCATGCTTTGTCGAAAAACATGCTAGCATAACCTCAGATGTGAGTTGCATACAACTCCCAAGCAAACTTCCATCACTATGCACACTCGTTCGAACATACAGTGGCGCTACGTTCAGCAGATGACAATTGACCTTTACTGGAAGTGAGTCATCTCTTTGAAAACTTGCAACGATACTTTTTTATATTTCATACTGTAACTACAACAATTATACACGGAGTTAACAGAAACAAGCCCATCTGAGCCAGACAGTGCTCTTGATTTATGTCAGCTATTGGCCATTAACTTTTTGGGACGTAAAGTGACAGAAATGTGACATTGATGACGGATGCCCGCCCATCGACGGAGGTGAGAACCGCCCTGTTTGACAAGAGTACACCTGAAAAAACAGCCACTTGATGCTCTGATTGTAACCTTTACGCGACCCACACAGCTGCAATATTTGCCTGAACAGTTCATAGTGTGTCTGCTTTCCACAGGATATGTTTTTTTCAACAAGTCGAGGGGTGGTGCATGACCCCCTTCAGGACATTTAATTCTAACTGCCTCAGGGCACAAATTCAGTTAATTCATACTTTTCGCTTGTCTATGCTGGAATATACCTGCTGTCTTTTCCCGTACTTTTCCCGTACAACACTGCCCCATATCAGTGAGCCCTAATAAACTTTGCTTGAAAAAAAAAAAAAAAAAAGAACCAAGACAGGCCGGTTTCGATATATTGCATGCTGAGTGCTTCTTGAGTCATCTTCACTGTAGTGCACAAGTATCACGCTAAATAGTGTACTAACATATAGAAAGGGCTACCAGTCATCATGTGACATAACACACTTTGTCCCTTAATTACACATGTACACACGAGCAATGAGTCATAAATACCAGTATGATTTCTAAACAAGCATCACAGTAATGCACAGCTGTCAATGACGTTGTTGCAGCCATGAGAAACAGTATAAGTTGATATACTGCCGCGAGTCATATTTACGATAGCTGTAAAGCTTTTGAATATTCAAACAGAATCTTGGGATCCCCTCTACTTTGAATTATTGAGAGCCTACTGCATAAAGGTTTCATGCATTCTTTGATGAAAGAAAGAAAGCTCACAGGCCCTGAAACAATGATTTGTTCCAACTGCTAAAAACTATCCAAACAAGCCTACCCATATGCATGCCGAAACAGAATTATTTAAGATTTTTAATCCACTTAAAGCAATATATTTTTTTTCTGCCTGGTTTCCTTATACATGTGCACACTGTGCCTTACAACTATTTAAATTGATATGTATATGTATCAAAAAGGCTGTGCAATTACATCAGCACTTGCAGTGAGGCGTTAACAACTTCAGGCTACTGGCTCAACTTATTTCAAAGCTGCTCTCGCGCAGATGCACAATACTAGGGCTACACCTACTGCTGGAAACTTGCTAGCCAGTAGGAATGCAGTGCAAGAAATGCGAGCGTAGAAATTGCTACAAATCTGCACTGTGCACATGTATTTGTTTGTTGGCCAAGGAGAGCTTTTGTCTGATTTTTAAATTCACTGTTTTTCAAGTCAGCTCTCAGAGATGCTGCACAGAGCATGGAAGAAAAAATGGCGCAATGGGAATTTTTAAATAAATAAAATTGAAGGGGTAGTAAAAAAAAACTATTAAAACCATCACCCCCTCAAAAATGGAAATGGCCTGAGTGCACAAATCATGACTTGGTAAAGTGACACAGCCGTGGACTATGTGTAATGAAGAGGATTCTTATGTTAACTTATTCTTCTGGCATAACCCAATCAGTCTGTCAATGTTGCTTATGAGTGCCAGTACAAATTCTGATTTCCTACACAGCCTGCTGCTGCTGTCAGAGGTCTGGTGCTTCTAAGCCATAACGAAACCAACTTATCTATGCTGATGCACAAATCTGAGACCTATGATCCTCCAACAGCTTACAGGGGTCTTGCATGACATTTGCAAGCAGCCACTCTTCACGTCACCAGATCCCAATCAGAAAATCTTCTTAGGCACGAAATAAATACAAATTATAACCATTTCAATACAACTTCCTTTGTCAAAACATGGTATACTAAAAAAATACACTAGTGGCCCATGTATATTGGCTGAGCTAGAGATCCTATCAGTCCATGTGTGTGCACACTTAAGGAGGCAAGACCTACGTAGTAGGAATGTGAACAATCGAAGCAGGTCGGTATTGCTAAATAAAACACATGAGGCACGTAAATGGAATGAGAAAACTATCTAATGAAAAGTGATAAAAAAGAAACAATATTGGTCCTACCAAAATGGAAACAATATTGGCCTTACTGGTATTTGAGCTGGCTGTTCCCGTCATATTGCTATCCTTACATTGCCACTGTGTACAAAGACAAATGAGCTATCATTACACCAGGCAGACACCGCGCACCTAGTTTGCTGGCTCTATCAAGGTTTGTATGATCACAGGTGTCTTGAAATTGCTTTAATTGTCCAGCTTTCTTGGCAGAATTGTTCATGCCAGACAGCAATCATTCTAAAGTGGAGCTCTCTTGACACAGAAAGAACAACACTAAACAACACAGAAGTCCCAAGTAAAATAGAACCCCGAAGAGACAAGAAATTCTTGAAAACAGGGTATCACAGAGCCAATGTTTCATCAAGCGGACTTCTCCTCTTCAGTGCTTTCCTTACGGGCCTCGCTATACGAAATGGTTGACAGGACAGAATGGGAGTCCGGTGTTTAGCTCTAACAAGAGCAAGTGCCCACTGGCAGTGTCAATTTCATGGTGAATAGAAGGGTTAGAAATTCTCAGAAAAAAGGCTCAATTCGCACTGGTTTTCATTTGGAGGGGTTGCTACCAGCCATAAAGAATAGAAGCCTACTTGTTAAGATGTTGGCTCCAGCAACAACTCCCATTAAAAAACTTTTCGGCTCTTTAAAAAAGAAAAAAAAAAATACTGCCATTTTCAAACTTGACTTCGTATTAAAGGTTAGGTACCGTACTAAAGGAATACAACACATAAACAGAACATAGGCCAGCACCTTTGAGCATGCATGTGCAATTCACTCAGTGCCACACAGAACTAACTAGCTTAGGAGTTTTTATATAAGGTTAGCCATGACGTGATGATTTTTCTTAGGTCTGTTTTCATCATTTCAATTATCTTGCATGCTTGCACAAATGCTTCCAGTTGCTGCAAGAAACAACGTCCTCTGTATCAACAAAAAAAAAATGGCATTGCTGATAACCGGCACTTTTCTCCTCACGATCGAGCATAGTAGCAACAAACGTGAGACAATTCACAGTTCATTAGTGTCATTGCACTTAGTATCTAACATGGCCACGCAGACAAAGTCTTACGTTGTTTCGAGCACTTTCTCAAAGAGGTAAGCTTGCAGAATCCCATAACACTCGTACAGGGCTACATATGCATATATAAAAAAGAAAGACTGACATTTTTGCACGTAACTAAATGCAAAAGATAAGCAAGATCAATATAGAACACAAAATATATCCAGAATTGGTATACACAACATGTGCAGACTCATCGGTAACACGAGACTACTGTTCTCAGAAAGAACAAGTCTCATAACTCGCCTAATGGTTAGCTTTCCACTGTCTCAGCAGAGAGACATTTTAGTTCAAGTACACAACACATTTGTAGTTCAGTTTTGTAAGCACTTGCACGATGCATAGAGTCGTAATGAGCAATACCATGAAATGCTGGGGTGCTGCAATTTAGACCAACTCTAGTGATGACCGAGGGGAATCCAAAGCCTGCTCACTGATAGTTCTCAAGGGAGGCCGTCCGCATTCAGGCGGTGTCATAGACTCTGGTGTAGAATCTGCACTGGCGGCAACTGCACCCTGGTAGTTAGCTATGTCACTCATTAGTTCTTTGGGAAGAGGGCTATCCACAATGAGGTGCAGGGATATTCCTTCCAGCCACTTCTGGAGCAGCTCAAACGGGGGCCTGCATACAAAAGAATACAAACACATTTACATGTTTTTTCCACTCACAGAAGATATGAACAAGGCCAATCAAACTTCTGTTCCTGAGACATGCGTAACAACAAAAATTATGCGTTGCAGCCCAATCGCCAATTGCCTCCTACTATCCAAAAGAGTGCTCTGTGTCACTCGACTGCAGCATAAGAAACATTGTATAATTTTTCTGAATGTGCTTATATGTTCCTGGTTCGCTGTGGCACATTTACAATTTGACATGCAAGGCACAATTAAAGCACATAACCTCAAAGCATGAAGCAGCCACTGTTCAGGTACAGGAGTACGCACCTCTTCTCTGGGTCCACGTCGCAGCACAAGAAGGCAATGCGGTAGAAGGGCTCTGGACAACTTGCACAAAACTTCTCTTTGAACACAACGCTGTTGAGTCCGAAGTCATTGCTTCTGGGCAAATAGTCGGGGTCAGCCTGTACCCTGCCAATTATCTGAAAGAGCAACGGTTGCCTTTCACAGCCGACCTTAAGCTGCGATGAGTGCAAGATCTTCACACCAGAATCAGGAGCACTGCACATTATGCAAAGACGACATCCTTGTGCACCTTCAGGCACACTGTATCCTGGAAGTGGTGTTAGCCACTCAACATCCTCCCGACTGTGAGAAAGCCAAGTACAGTAGTTACTTGCGTAATGAACCAACTCACATAATGAACCTCCCATCCCCTCACTTTGGTTCTTAAAAAAATAATGTATCTGCTCATTTCATTTCTGTGTGATAGCGAGCGCCATTGACAACTAAAACAACCCTAAATCCTGCCATCATACAACAAAATAACGATGCAGCAGAGGTCAAAACATAGTTTTACAACCATGCTAAACAGCTGCAGGCAGCCCGAGCCTGGACGACGTCGATTAAAGGTTAAAAGTCGCACCTTTCAAAGAGACTCGAACATGGAAAGTACTGCGTTCTTTCTCTTGTCATCGCACTCTCTCGGCGGGCTTCACCACATAAATGCTCCAGCTCGCTTGCCTTGTTAGTGTCTCAGCGCACTCACGGTCTTTTAATAAATACATGTATGTAAAAATTTCTACAATGAGATATACCTGTATTATGAATAATAGGTCGTAACATGAAAATCACGGCATCCATCTGATGTACAGCCAGATTTCTATGCCGCGCTCATAATGGGGTCAAAGCCACATCGCTAGCTTGATTTTCTCAAAAATTGGTGCTTTGTGAGGCGACCGTATGAGAAGAATGAATAAAAAGTGGAAACATCAAAATCATGAGGTGAATTTCCTGTACGACGTGATTTACATGCCGCACTCATAGTGTGCTCAGGGCTGGCTGGCTAGCCTGATATTTACCAAAATTGGTAATGTGTGAGGCGACTGTATTGATGAACACAAATGATAAGCACTACCATGAAAATTGAGACATTCATGGCAGTTTTGGTGTCATTTACACGCCACAATCTTGGTGGGCTCGCAGCTGGTTCTCTAGCTTGACATACACCTTTACCTACATTGGTTATGCATCGCGTGACTGTATGACGAGCATGAATGGGAGGTTGGGACAGAAAAATATGACAAGGATGTCATGTAAACCATGGTTTACATGCCGTTATTATGGTGCGCTCGTGGCCAGTTCGCCATGTTCATATAGACCAAGATTGGTATGGTAGTACATTACTGAATGACAAACAAACTTTGCATTGCCACAAACCCATTCATACCTAAAAAGACACAATGTGGAGTAAAACACCGAAACAAGTGCAATTGTGTTTCTAAAAGAAGCTGACAGTTATGGTGGCTAGAGCTTCACCAACCAAAAGAGAACCGATGGTTTATTTCCAGCCTTTTTAATGTGAGATATGAGGGAAAGGGAACAGGGTGGCAGGACTACACCGATACAGTCACACTAATAAGCTGTAGTCTGATACAAGTATGTTGATTGCACTAAGGAGGTAGTGTGCAAATTGCCACTTTTGTGCGGATGGCCAAGAGATCATTACATCGCTTGGGTAAGCATGCAAACAGGCTGGAAAGGGGCAGCGATGAAAGTTTGACCATTTATTGGCACAAGTGTTCCATACTACCACCAATCATACACATAGATCTCGTCATAGAGTTTTTGACATAAAATCATTTATTAAACATTCATGACAAACCAGAGACTTAATCACATAACTCATGTTGTACATGACATACGTGACATGATTTGCACTTCAAGATCAGTCACTTTTGTTTGTCATCCACTCTTGTCACACCAATACTAACTGTCGTCTGTATAAAGTTAATGAAGCGGTTGCAAGGGCACCAAGACAGTGTCGTAAAATCATGTGGTTCGTCACATAATTGTGGGTTTTACATCATGGTGAATTAGACCAATATAAGAAGTTGAAGTTGAGAAAAAAAGCATTTTACTGGTGGGCTGCCATCAAAACCTATTAGAAAATTGGGCTTTAGAAAATGCATATCTGCAGTTTTTCCTTGGCACAGTGCCGCCACCCTATTGGCATCTTCGTAAAGAGGTTAGATCAGAGTTCAATACAGTCACAAAGATGTATTTTTCCAATGAAAAATAAAGCAAGCTCCCTTACCAGTTTTGTTTTTTGAGCTTCTAGCTCCAGTTTCTTTGAACTCCATTTTCTAAGCCTTTATTTATTAAAGAGTTGCTGTCAGTCATCTCTGTTTCACTTCTCAACAAATGAAGGCATAGCGATTCTGTTTTCTGCATTTAAATCCTGAGACATTGGTGAGTGCCGTGAAGCTGTCCACATTTGTGTGCACATCAGACAAATTTTTATAATTGACTTTTAATAAAAGTTGTACTAAAACAATATGCCCAGGACATTTCAAAGATCTTTTATATGCTTACTTTAGTATTAAAAAATAAACCAATAGCACTACGGCACACTAATGGGCCCTCGTGAATATCTTTAAGCAAAAATTTTGAGAAACTTGTCTAATTAATAAATTTTGCGATGACAGTGAGAGTATCATATGTTTTAGCTCAAAAATCAATTAAATAGCTCAGAACAGATTTCTGTTATGATATCAAAACAACAAATTACATATATATGCCGAATTTTATCACTTCATCTTCATAAATAACAAAAATAGTTTTCATTGCCGCATTCCCCCTCAAGCATCATGCATACCACCAACGCAGAGAGCCCCGATCCAATCTAAGCCAAACCAAAGTCGCAAGTACGCATTGCAACATGTTAGTGCTAGCAGTGCTAGTCTGTGTAGCTTTGGCGTAGCATTACGACGCTTGCGTGACGGTAGGTGGGGGCGAGCGGATCGGACGTGTTCGTCTTGGCTCCTCAAAATTTTCCCTGTTTTTGCGTTAAACTTCGTGGCTTCTTTAGAGCAAATGTAGAGTGTGTCTGGAAGTATGCCGTGATCATTCTGACACCAAGGTATCACGACAACACCCATTTTTTCCACTCAGAAGTGACCAAGGTCTTGGCATGCCCGGGCGCCAGGCTTGGACTAGCGGCGAACCGAAGAGCAGTGCATCGACTACCAGCAACTATCCTGGACGTGCAGATACAGCTGCCAATAACCCAACGGATGATGACCAGGTAACGGCAAAGGAAGCCATGGACACGGACAATCAAGATTTGAACACAGAACAGGGCTCTGCAGAAGATTTTGTCGAGGATTTCCCATCGTCTGACGAGGCGATACAAGTGGAGTGAGCCAGCGGCGACACGAGCGAACACCATGAAGCGTCAAAAGGAGCCGACGACGAGGCGAAAAATGGTCAATAGCAGCTTGCTTTTTCGTTACGTGAATGTAAACGACTAAGGAAGCAAGCGTGTGCCATGGAAGATTCCAGGCAAGTCCGTGATTCTCAGCACGCTGGCCTTACAAAAAGAACAACTAATAAGTAGAGGCTGTTTCACATGCTGCTATTCCAGTGAAAAAAATCGTTCCATTCGCTCCAATCGCTCTGTTCGCAACCGCTGCTAATGGCGGTTTTCGCTTCACATAAACCGCGAAACGGTCCGCGATTTTCGCTCTGCGACTGAAGGGGCGAGCAACGTTTCTTGGCACTGTTTATTGAGGCAGACGCTGTAGAATTTTTCAAATATAATGTAACAATCTGTGAATTATGATATTAGTAGGTTTATATGAACGGTAACGAAGAGTACTTGTGTTTCGTCATTTAGAACACTTTTCAATCAAACTACACTTAAAATGGTGCAACAGCAGCCATTACCAAAACAAACACGTCGACCCAATTTCGACAGCTTGGTTGGCCTGGCCCTACTTTGATGGGTCCTGAACAGAAATTTCTCCCGCCGCTGCGATCAGAGCGAAAATTTCATACATGTTTGAAGCTCGCTGTGGACCGCTGCGGCGGGAGCAAACTGGCCTTTTTTTTGCTGCGAGCGAATTCGCAGACTGAAAATCGCTTTTTTTTTTGTCATGTGAAACGGCCTTTAGCATCCCTGGCGAACAGCAGCTTCAGAGACAGCGAGAGGAACGCTGGTGGAAAATAGAGAACGCTTGAGCGGGCGCACGGGAGTAGACGCGACGCGTCAAGTGCCAAGAGAGGCTGCCGAAGCTCACATGCGACGCCTCTAACCAAGAAAGATATGAAAACTATTATACGACCCAAACCACGGCTCATGGTGAGACACTTGAAAACATATGAAGTGGCACGAGCGATTGAATGTGCATGTGAAAATGCGGAAATGTGCAGAGGTGACAAATTTCCACTGTGCCTCTGGAATGGGTCCACCGTTATCACTGCAAGTACTCCACATGAGCACATCACCGAGCAAATTTTGAAAATCAAAGCACTCAACCTCAAGAACACTATACATTTCGTGAATACCTACATTTCTACACCTGAGGGGTTTCTCAAGGAAGTTGTGCACAGACTGCAACGTGAAACACCGTAAGAAGAACTTCTCAACAACCTTTAAGTACGCACACAGGGCGTCACAATCGTGCAAGCACACATGTTGGAAAAATTCGAGACTGCCATGGTAACTTTTGATGGACCTATTGTGCCGCGTTTTGTGTATTACCATGGTGGTGAGATGCCATGTCTATTATACGAACCCACAACACAATGCTGTAAACTGTGTAAAAGCGAAGGCTACAGGACTGATGTCTGTCCAACACCCACGGTAAATGTGTGTGGTGGCTGCTTAAAGACCCTCCAAAAGACCACGAGTGCATTCCTGAGTGTGCACTATGTTGCGGGGACCATCCAACAGCCTCAAAGGAATGCACTAAGAAGCTTAAGGTCCCCCAACAGGGAAAAAAACAGCTACAGCAGTCTAGGCAGCAGAATAAACAGCGATCCTTAGGAATACCTAAGCATTGGCGGTTCAGCGCTGAAAGGCAGGATATGAATTTAACGGAAGGGTACGACGCGGGATCACGCTCTAGGTCTCGATCCAGTTGCCGCTCGATATCAAGGTCCAGATCCAATTCTCGGGACCACTCCAGCTCCAAAGGCGACTGGCAAGAAGAAAGCAAGATGACCAAGAACAATAAGCTCAAGAAGACATAGCAGCAGCAGCACCAGCAGCGGCGGCGGCGGCAGCAACAACAGCAGCAGCAGCAGTACCACCAGAAATACAGGGTAAGCTGGGCAGCAGCAGCTTCCCAACCTCCTCTACACCAAGCGCAATCAACACACACACCTCTCACACGACTCGAGTGAGAGCTCGAGTTGATGCGTGAAAGGATGGAGGATATAGAAAGAAACAATAGGCAACTTAGAAGCCAACATAAGCAGCAGCAACAACAGCGAGAGAAACCCACTCAATCTTCCTCGGCAGAACAGCAGCAGCAACAAAGTGTATCAATATTGAATGGCGACACTGTGGCGATGATAGCAATCCTGAAAGAAGCCGTAAAAGAAATAGTTCCCTCCATCGTCGAGCAGGTCATGGTAGACAGAAAACTCGACGTGTTGGAACTCGCGAAGGCGTTGAGAAAGCATACTAATGGTAGCCACATAAAGGAAAAAGCAGATAAGGCATACAACAGGCCAGGGCTACTTAATATGACACAAGAAGCTACTAACAATGCATAACAGACTTGAGAAAAGCTACGGAAGAGTGCGATATATGGCAGTGGACCTGCCGGGGATTACAACGGAAAAAGGAACAGCTTTCACAGCTGGCGGCCATGCAGCCGAGGCCACCTGCTGTGATAGCTGCCAAGAGGTTGGAATAAGGCCAAGCATGCAGAGCTACGGGACTCATGGTGAAGCTGTGAATAATAACAACGAATGGAGAGTGGCAACATTAGCCCGCAAATCTATAACTGCAATACAGCATAAACAAATTGAAGGAATCGAAATCCCACATATCATTACAGAAATCCTATATAAAGAAAAGAAAAAGAAAAGTATTTTCATCCTCAACATTTATAGCCCATCTCGACAAAAACTCTTCGAAGATGCAGCAAAACTAGCGAAGCAGAACACGCTAATAGTGGTGGGAGACTTTAATGCAAAAGACCCAAGCTGGGGATTCCTAACTCAGGATGCGAAAGGCAAAAACATAGCCCAGCAAATAGAAATCACAAGTATAACACTCCTGACGGATCCAGCAATGCCAACAAGACTAGGAAACATTAACTGTAGAGACATGACTCCAGATCTAACGATGTTCATGTTCAAAAATTGTCAAGAGGTGGAATGGCACAACACTCTAGAAAATATAGGCATTGATCATTACATAGTATGCACCACTATACACACAGACCAGATACGTAAAAAGATTGGTGCTGCCAAAATAACTAATAGGCATGTGTTCGGAAACTCACTGGAACAAAGGTTGACTGCCTCAGATATAGCAAACTTGAGTGATTGGTGTGACGAAATAAGGCGTGAAAAAGAAAGGTACAGTAAATAAATACCGAGATCAAGCAATGCCTCTGAGGTGACTCACACCTACTACATCTTTGGGAAGCAAGGAGAAGCCTAACGAAAAGATGAAGAAGACAGAAACGTAACCGTAAATTGAAAGAAAAAATCAGGTATATAACCCAGTGCGCAGAGGAATATGCCAAACAACTAGCTGCAACTAATTAGGCCAATTTCTGTGATTAACTCAACGGAACGCTGAGTACGGCCAAAACATGGAACATACATAAAGTCATGATGGATCCCACGAAGACAAAAAGTAAAAACAGTTATGTCGCCGAAATATTGCTCCCCGGTACAAAAAAGAACCTCATTCAAGCCATGCATAAAAAATGCTTTGGGTAAAATGGAACGACGCCTTCATGTCAAGGAAGATATAAAGGATCCCCGCAACCTGATTTAGACAAGCCTTTTACGGACGCTGAGATAAAAGCAGCCATATTTTTAGTAACAAGAACACAGCGGCGGGTGCAGATAAAATCACCAATGGTATGATCAGGAACCTAAATGACGAAGCCATTGAAGCTCTCATAAAATACATAAACAAACATTGGCTCACTGGAACTGTTCCACAAGAATGGAAACATGCAATAGTGGTCATGGTGCGTAAACCAGGAAAAAAACTTGCCATTAAGAACATGAGACCTATCTCGCTCACGTCCTGCTTAGCAAAAATCTTTGAAGAATTGGTGAACACCAGGCTCCTCATTCTTATCGAGAACAACCTCATGCCCGACACCATGTTTGGCTTTTGTGGGAATTGAGGCTGGCCCGCTGCCTTTGCGCGGACTTTCCCGCCTTTCTGCCATTCTCATGTCCCGACATGTCTGCCCTCCTTTGCCGTCAGCCGCGCTGGGAAGGGCGGAGTGACGTTTAACTCCCTCACCCGGTAGCGGATGTTGGCTGTGGCGCCGCGCGTGGGGACCCCCGAGAGGTTTTCGCGCGCTGCGCCGGGAGCGGGTAGTACAGTCCGGGACTTCAAACGGTGAGCCACGCATTCTTTTCCGTCCGTCGAGTCCCGTCGCTCGGGGCTCGTCGGACTTCGCTGACGGCGCCTCGCGCCCGATGCGAACGCTCACCTTTTGTTGCCCCGCTGCGTACTCACGGCCGAAGGGCAGTACGGTGTCCTAGTGCGTGGCGTAGCTACGCCGACCCGTCTCCCTCCGAAGCCAACGCGAGCGCCTTTGCCCTCGCTCGAGAAACCGGCCCCTTTGTCCCGGTGTCTCCGTGGATTACCTTTACCGCGGAGACGTGCTCGTGGCACCCTGCGTAGTACTTTGTGCCCGTGGCGTGGATAAGCCTACTTGCTTTCCCGCCGCGCCTTTTTGCAACGGGCTGTACTGCGTTTGGTGTTGCCACAATAAAGTGTTGCGACTTGAGCAGTATCGTGTTTTCCGCCACGGCGACGGTTAACGCGTGCCCTGCGGCTCGCTAAGACCGGACCCACGCTGGTGGCCGTACTCCTTCGGGATACGTGTACACCACACTTTTAACGCAAGATGTTCTACTACTTTTAAAAGAACAAGTATTAATGGACTTTAAGGCTGAAGAAAGCGTTACGGCAGTTGACACAAGAGAAACATCAGTCACAAAGCAATACTAGAAGGTCTGATTTGATTGATTGATATGTGGGGTTTAACGTCCCAAAACCACTATATGATTATGAGAGACGCCGTAGAGAGGGCTCCGGAAATTTAGTCCACCTGGGGTTCTTTAACGTGCACCCAAATCTGAGCACACGGGCCTACAACATTTCCGCCTCCATCGGAAATGCAGCCGCCGCAGCCGGGATTCGAACCCGCACCCTGCGGGTCAGCAGCCGAGTGCCTTAGCCACTAGACCACCGCTGCGGGGCAATACTAGAAGTTCTGGAGGAAGCTAACTGAGGAGAACGAATGTTCGAATATGCCAAAAGTTTTCTTAGTGACAGGACTGCAATAATCAAGCTGGGAGATTACGAATTTGACATCATTCCAACTCCAAACAAAGAAACACCCCAAGGAGTGGTCATTTCACCGACACTTTTCAACGTAGCCATGACATGCCTTGCAGGATAACTCAAAATTATTGCCAGTCTACAACATGCGATATATGTAGTTGACATCATGGTATGGACAACCACAGGCAGCCTAATAGAAAAAAAAAGACAGGTTACAAAACAGCCAGCACCGTAGAAGAGTATGCAAGGATATGGGGTCTTCAGTGCTCAGCCAAAAAGTTGGAGCTGATTTGTCTGACGAAGAGAAAAGCACGGAGAATCGACCCGAATCTAAAGCTGGAAGTCAGGCTCGAAGGAAATATCTTTAGGGAAAAAGATAGCGTACAAATACTAGAAATATGGCTGCAAGCTAATCAGAGATGTCTGCGCACACTAAATCAGCTCAAAACATTCGTACAGCAGATCTCATGCATGATCTCGCAAATAACAAACAAACGTAAAGGCATCAGAGAACAAGATACCCTCATATCGGTCAAAAGCCCCATCATCAGTCGTGCTACATACTTGCTTCTGTATGAGATTGTAAACTGAGAAGAGAAAGAAAAAGCAAACCAAAAAAATCAGAACGGCCTATAAGACAGCCTTAAGATTACCGCGGAATACTTCCAACGACGAGCTACTGGCGCTTGGTCTTCCTAACACAATTGAAGAATTATCCGAGGCCCAGCTACTTGCGCAAGAAAATTGACTTTTTCCGACCCCAACAGGCAGAGCAGTCCTAACAAAACTAGGGCACGATATATTAATACGAAAACACCAAGAAACTAAAGTGGTATCAAGCGAACTTAGAGAATTGTACACCGTATTTCCAATACCATGTAACATGGATCCTACTCTGAATGCTAGGAAAAGAAAGGCAAGGGCTGACTACATTGACAAAATGACAAGATTTTTAAACACAGCCAGATTCACTGACGCCGTGCCTTGTCAGACCAATGCAAAGAGAGCTGTCTGTGTAGTCACCAACCGCAGAGAGAAAATTACATCCTGCGCTTCAATAGATCAGGCCTCGACAACACAAGCGAAAGAGGTTGCCATAGCACTTGCAACAAAAGAGGGATGGACGCGAAACGCTCCATTAAAGGGTCCCTGAAACGGTTTTTCTCACATTCCGTTTTTGATTACACCACTACTGGAGCAAATCATAGGCACCAGAGTTCAATCGAAATACCAATTATTAACAGAGCTACGAGTACTAAAGAAGTACCCTCCTTCTTCGCTCTGCCTTTCACCCTCAACTGCCCTCAACTCTTCGAGCGCTCGGGGCTTCACGGCGCCTGCGCCACGATAAGGCGTGGGACTGCATAAGCGTGAATCCCGCCGCCGATCCGATACAGGCCGCCTGTGCTGCGCGTTCCACAGCCAATCAGATCAGCTGGAAACGATGATGTCAGTAGGGCAGAGCGCGTAGCTTGGTGTATGGGTGGTTTAAAACGCGTTTGGCCGAGTCGCAGCGATTTGCAGCGATTCCGTGCAATTCGCAGCTTTAAAGGGCCACTCACCAGGCCCCATACCCACTTTAAGTTAAACCATGGAAGTTGTTGGGTGTCCGATAAGAAACATTTTGCCACAAAAATTTTTTAATCGGTTCATTACGAGCTGAGAAAACTGATTTTTTTTTTAAGTGGCGTGAAACGAGGTTGAGAGGAGACGAGCTTATAACCCTTGCCGCTCCTCCGCATATCCTTCGCAAGCAAAATCTCTTCCCTACCCTCTCCGGCATACGACCAAGAGGTCACGTGCGCAAGACGTACCCGAATATACCAAACATGTCCCATGCACGCAAGTGGTGTTTATTATTTTTTTTTTACCAGTGTTGTGTTGACGTCGATTGCATTGTTTCTGTGGAATGGTTTGGAAACGCTGGCTTAGACGTGGTAGAATAGATTAGTACGAGTGTGCGAATGCGTAAGAGTGTTCCACAGCAGTCATCTGCTCGATGCGCTGATCGCAGAACCGGCGGTACACGAAGGCATGCGAAACGCCGGCACATTAGCCCCGTATTTCGCTGCAATTCACGTAAAAAGAAAAAAATTAAGAGAAAAGAACACTGACATTTCCTTGTTGCATCTCATTATTTATCTAGAGATTTACTAATCTCTTCAAGCAACAAATACATAAACTACGCATGTTGTGTTAAATAATTTTCCCCATCTTACGTGCCACTGTTGGCAACGTCAGAGCATAGTCTTCTACAAAGAGGACCAATGTCACTGCATTCCCGCGTATGTAGATCCATTCATACTCGCACGTCATGCCCTCATTCTCTGGGCACACGCCTGCAAAAGAAAGGGGGAACCGCGTTCATCTTGAAATTTGACCCATTTCCGCGGTGCTTAGTGTTGCAAATTTTGGCAGACGTGATCATGAGCAGCTCATCTACCCATTGCGCTTGTCAGCTTCAAAGTGTCAAACCTGGTGAATGGCCTCTTTAAAGTGTTGTAATAAATTACACAGTTTATGCAGAGAGCTCAAATCGGTTTCTAAATTACTCTTGGGACTTGGTCTACCGGCCCAATGTGTTTGAAATAATCATCAAAACCGTTCCAGAGTCTCTTTAACAATCATTACAGATTTGCAAAAAGCTTGACGAAACTATTTAACCGGCAGAATTAGAGCACAGGCGCTCCCGATATTGGTTGGGACAGGATGGGACGCCACAGTAACATACGTACAGGCTGTAACTTGGGCACCGGGGCACAAAGGTGTGACACAGAACCTGCATGCAGATGAGACAGCTCGAGGCTTTATAGATCACCTAGCCACTCAAGACAATGCAACAGATGACCCTACACCCATGGACCCTTGTTTCACAATGATTCTTTGTACTACAGAGAAAATAGACAGCTCTATTCATGTCCACATAGCAAGCTCAGAGCTACGGAGGTGACAGCACTAAATACAGACAAACACTTACATTAATCTGCACACCCTTCACCTGATCTACCCCACGGCGTAGAGACATATGCCTATGGTGTGCAGCCACCCAACACTCTTTCACATCACGTGGGAGTGTGCAGAGCACGATGAAGAACACGACACCAATGGCACATGGGAGGAATGGGAGGCGCTGCTGTCGAGGCCAGCCCTGGTAGATCAGCTGCGACTGATCCACAGAGCTGAACGGATGGCTCGTGCCAGTGGGGCCCTCGAATAGGGGCACTCCCCTGCCAGACAGACAACGCTCCTCACCCTGTATATTCTTCGGGGCACTGGAGTTCTAGCCTGTTTGATTTATGTATATAAGTTTTGTACTACTACTACTACATCCATTGTGTGGTTGCGCTATGGGTTGGTACGGAAGCTACACGGCTGCTTTCAAGTTGCAGGTGATTGATTATGCACTGAACTACGGCAACAGAGTCGCTGGTAGGCACTACGGAGTCGACGAGTTTTGAGTTCACTACTGGTGATGATAGCAAGAGCAGCTGAAACCTACCAACAAGATACGTTGGGCCGTCCAATAGGACTAAAAGTGGGAAATAGCCACAGGTTGAGGCAGCCCTTCTTGATTATGTCAAGGGTCTCCACACAAAGACACTTGAGACAATTTTCGCTAGAGGCTTTAGTGCCAACAAATAAATCTTGCTTTGTGTTCAACGAGTCGTTTTATCATTAAGGTAAGTCTTGATTAGTATGTCTCAAAGGTTGTAGTTAGTTGCTGGCATCAGAATCACAATTTGAGGCCGCTTTATCTCTTTTTTCCTTTGTAGAGATTTGGGGAAAATTTTCCCAGAGTAATTCTCGCACCCTCGAACTTTGCATCGGTTTTCTGTGACAAAAAAAGTGCATGGATTATGCGAGAAATTCGACACACAAGTTTACCGTAACTTTGTGCTTGAGAATCTAGATAAGCTGTAAAATATGAACAGTAATGCACTGCCTTTTTTTTTATGCTTCTGCTCAGATGTTTACTGTGGTTGCAGCCGATGCAGCAACTTTTTAAGCTCTGATAAATACCAAAGATTATTTTCCCGCTGGTTACACAGACTACAGTGAATTTCCATACCCTGACTAGGTTTTTCAAAAATTCTATGACTATTCCCTGACTTTTCCAGATGTGTCGAAATTCCCCGACTTTTCCAGATTTTCATGTTTTCCAGGTTGGTAGACACTATGGGCACTGTACAATTGCCAGGAAAATTTTTAAATTTTGGCAATCTTACCCAATGCACATCTACAGTTAAGAGACAAAATGTGCTATGCCCCTCGAGAGCAGCAAAAAATGTCCAAAGCTTTGAACCCCCCCCCCCCCCTCCCCCTCCCGAGTAGTTTCAGAATGCTTGCTGGGATCAAAGAAGAGAGAAAGCAGCTATGATAACTGCTAGAATAAACAAACGTTTTTGCAGCCAAGAGATGCAACCTTATTCTACATTGAGGACATATTACCTTATTGTTACAGGCTCACAAGGCACAAGCTTCCAAGAGCATTTCACAGCGCTCACTCGACCAACTGGTGCAATATTAGAGAATCTATTTGAAATGACCAAAGGAATGGTATTGCATGCAGCTCACCTCGCAGAGGACGATACCAAAGGAAAAGATGTCAACCTTCTCGTCGTACAGCTTCCCAGTCATCATTTCGGGCGCCATCCAGTATGGGTTGCCCACAACCGTGTAGCGTTTCTTGCGCTCAGGCCGTTTGCTGCCGGCCCCTACACTACCGGCTGAGGCACGTTTGCCACTAGAGCTTCTGCGGCCAACTCCGGCAACACTGGGATCACTCATGACACGAGCCAGCCCGAAGTCAGCCACCACGACTGTTCGATCCTGTAATGCCACATCACAGAGAAGCATCAGACATTTCCAAGTCAGCTTAAGAGTTGCAAGATAAGCAAACATATACCATAAAGGACAAATAAACCTGGTGATCAGGATGCTACCACATTAACCCGTATATTGGTCGACCAAAGTTGCGGGGAGGAGGGTCCACTCACAATTGAAGCAAAACAAGTACTGCAAGTAATGACAACACAAATGAGAAACCAGGGACACTGATGTAGCTGCGCCGCATTTGCTTTGTAGCTTTGGCAGATGAAGCGCTCATGGGAACCATATAACTGGGTTGCCACAGGCGAGAGATTGAGGAAAAAGACAGTGAAAGAACGAAATACAGAGAGACAATGATACAAAGAACTAGAGTAATAAAAAAGAAGCAAAACGAGAGAGCATAGCCTAGTATAGTGTGATGTAGCAAATAGTAGTAAAAGACATTGAGGACAAGGATAAAGGAAAGGAGCAGAGTACAGCATAGTCTTGTATAGCATAGACGCTCGATGAAGAAGGCTATTGCATGCCCGAAAATGACGGTAGCCCTCTAGTTAGGTTTACCGTCTACCGCACAACACGGGTCAAAACCAAGGTAGTTAAAAAAAAAAAGAAACAAAAGTGCTCTGTACTGCAGGTTTTCCTGAAAATATTATTGGCAATAATGTCATCAGCCGCATTATTTTCTTCAAAAGCAATGATATCTCACTTTATCGTTTGAACTTTCATCTTCTTTTAGTGTCATACTTAAATTTCTGGAGGCAGAGGTTGACGTCTTTCTCACATCGTTTAAAGATACCATGAAACGCAAAAGCTCCTTGGCATGCTCATATGTGGTGAGATACAGCATCGCACGCAAGTCAACACCGTCGATTTTCTGTCTCTTTTGTACTAACGTACATACTGCACATCGACTAGCTCCATGTGTACACAACTCTCATCACACCATTGTCACTTTTACCAGTGTGTTTCAGTACAACACAACAGGCTGCACCTTTTTTTTATCTTTAAATCGAGCCACTGGGTAGAGTAAAGCAAGAGATGGGAAAGGCCACTGAAGGTGAGGAGGAGAATAAAAAAGAGGGAAACACTAACTGTTCCACTCCGCTCTTTCATTACTAGGGCACACCTGACCAAAATTTTTTAGTTATTTTGGGTCATGACAAAACACCACAAAATGCTGCTTTGTTTTTTTTAAAGCAAATTCTTTCCTGAGTAATACCATATTTACTCGCAAAATAAGTGGACTTTTTTTTTTTTTTTTTCAGGAAATCTGGTGCCAAGTTTGGGGTGTGCGTATTATGCGGAATGAAATTTCCGGAAATTCAGACTACAGCATAGACCGCTAATAGCGTAAGTTGCTGATGTCACGAATATCCACACTACAGCTGAAACAACCCTCTTTATAGGCTACACTAGCGCAAAAAGTGCTGAGCATGGAGCCTCGAGTCTACGAGAATCGATGTATGCGATGCGGTGAGCTTACAAGCATTTAAATTTCCAAATATTAGCATCAGAAGACCCATGTTACCAACAAAATGAAAGTGGAAAAAAAAACTACGAAAAGCAATTGCCATCGCGGAAATTTACCGATTGTGTTTCAGGCTGTCTAGATTATACGCGCTATCACAACCGAAATTTTGTGCGCTGAATGATGACAATTTTTCATTTCACAGGCTTCCACCCCATATCCGAAAACATTTAAATTGAATCGCGAACCACCATTCGAGAGCTAAAAGCACCACCCATGCCCCATTTCCTTCAGCTAGAGCCACCGCAAAGAGTTAGATTGGTTCCATATAAAAAAACGCAACTTCGGCCGGCCGTGACCGCTACCGAAAAGCAACCAATCCTGGTTAGGCCTAGCCTACGTTCGGCATGTCGTGGGAAGTTTGTGCAATAGAGCATGAAGATTGGGCGTGAAAAACATCACAATCAAACAATGATCCAAGAATAACGCGTGTGGTATTATGTTTAGGTTCGCGGTTGAAAAATCAATGGCAGCAAAAGTCAGTCGAGCTTATGCAAGTCCGCATAGTGGCAGCAAAGGCGAAAGCTTGTGCCGGAAAGTTAAATTGCTTTTAAATTTGCAAACGAGGGAGTAAATTCGATAACGATGACGTTTTTCTCGACAGGAAACTCGAAGTGCACTTGATAAGGACGCGATCACACGTTCCATGCGGGGCGCGCGGCTGGAGCCACCGTTATGTAGAAACAAAAAAAAAATTCCTAACTGAACAACCACAAGGTTGTGCGAAGTTAGCCTTCGCATGGCACGTGTGCACAAGATTCCAGCGGGTGGCATTTTGAAGGGAATAATGTAAGCCTTACAATTTCTTGTCACTTACTTAAAGGTAATATCACCAATCTGGATTCTATGTACTTCTTTTACAAAGGACCAAAATATTCCTCGTTATTAGTTTCTTGTAATGAGGTTACAATAAGCTGGCTTTATAGTGTCTACGCAGAAAGTAAGAAATTTTTTTACCCTTGAGAATCGACGATGCACATTTGGACTGCTGTAAGCAAGTTCCAAATGGTCAATGCTATGCAAGTTTGCTCATCTGAAAATTGTGGCACGCTTCAGTCTTTTTTTTTTTTTCCCCAGACAGTGCTGCTGCACCTGGAAAGATATTTTGCTTCCACTTTCCACAATAGCTTTCACTTTCACATCTGCACACCATGCACAGGCACAGTGATATTTGGTATTGCCTTGTGGGCAGTTTGTTTTGCTCGCAAAGACTCTTCTGGTTTCTGCTCTCCCAAAGGAGAACCGCTCGATTCCAGCTCACTTATTGTCTACAGTGGTGCAATTTTAGCTGTTTCAGAGATGCACTGGTCTATACAAATGATGCCATAGCACTTCTACATACAAAATCTTGGTGAAACATATTTATTCCAATGAGCATTTTCTTTATTTATAACATGTTTCATTCTCATAAAAACATTTACTGTTGAAGAACAGGCAATGCATTGACACCTATGCCAAATATTTTAGCCCCAGTCATTCATGAAAAAAAGGTAATCTTCTTCTAAATAGGTGACTCTTAAGATCTTAAAATATGCAATAAAAAATTTATGCTGGGAGCACAGCCAAAAAATTTCACCCTATAAGGACAAGTTTCCAGATGTTCTTATTTATAGCTGGCAAATGTCCTGAGATATTCTACATGAATAAAGCAAACTGTTAATGAAGACCTTGCACAGACTTTACTTGAGCTTTTTAACTGTCAGGTAAGTTGAATGGGGCACCAATAATTTAAGACTGCCTGGGCATGACAGCAGTATGCCTTGTGTAACCCGAAGATATGGTTTGTAACTTCAAGTTGAGGATAGCTTAACATAGTCGGCAAACTGAATATAAAGTACACCACTCGAGTAATTGTAGTCATTCTGTTCGTGCTGCATGCTGCCGCCACTGCTTTCCTTTGCTGCTTATTGCATTATGTCTGGCTGCCCCTGCTCCGAGATACATGTTTAATAAATCATAGTTTTAGCAAGAAACGAGATGGCCATGTTTTCAACTCACCTCTTTGACCAGGCAGTTATGAGAATTCAGGTCTCTGTGAATGATGTTCATGGAGTGAAGATAGCACTGAAACAAAGACAAGAACTAGTTTCTATACCCGTATGGACATAAAAAAGGATGTTTAATTAAGGACGAAACTTGACTGGAGGACTTTACTGTCCTACAATGAAGCCACTGTCCACATTTGGACCTTATTTTTGCTCCTGGCAGACCGATATGTAAGCTATTGTGGTGATCGATAGGACTTCCATTATTTTCCATCATGATTATGTTAAGAAATAAATACACAGCCCAATGAGCAGATGACCGTAAGTTCATATGTAAATGAGCAGAATGCCAAATAAATTGGCTGACATTTTATTTGAACATCTGACGTTTCCTTGGGTTTGTGATAGCAAGCTTCAATGTAGATGTTTCACTTCAGCATACTATCACTTTGATGAGGTCGGGATCACTATATCCTTTAGCAAACAGGCATCACTTCTTTCTTTCTCACTGAACAGAATTCCTTATTACCCATCAGCGAGATTTTTTGGAGAAATTTCAGATGTTCTTATACACCCACTCTATATATTTCTGGCTTGCAGAGGTTCTGTCAAAAAGCTCCAATTTTCAGCCATGTCCAAAAAATTAGCAGCTGACTGTAATTGCTATTGCAGTAACAGCTACATGGTCTACACCATCAGTGCTAATGAAAATGGCCAGTAATTGCAGTGCAGAGCTTGATGTGCGAACATTTCGTGAGCAAAAAATACCAGATTTTTCGTGACGAATCTGGCAAACTTAAAAAAAAAAAAGGTGGCAAAGCATTTTTCTCACCATTCCTGCCGCAATGTCCCTGGCCAAACGCAACCTCTGCAGCCAGGGTAGGGGTTCACTCGAGTCATGAAGCAGGCTGCGCAAGGATCCCCCACTGACGTACTCGGTGACCAGGTGCAGCCGCTTGTCTCGATACAGCACACCAATGAAGCGCAGCACATTTTCATGGTGCAGGGAACGCAGCACAGCCACCTCCTTGAGGAAGTTTCGCTGGGCCTCCTCATCCAACCGGTGCAACTCTTTGACAACCATCACCTCACCCGTCTCTCGGTGGGTCACCTGGTTCCGAACACATTAACGCAGGCTATGTTGGCAGTGCAGCATTTTTCGCTCAGCACAGCTTACACAGCAAACAAAGATCACGGAGGCATGCATTGTGTGGTACAACATATTGATCGTAAATATATTTGCTGCTCAACATTAGCTCAAAACACAAAAGGCTGACGGACATTGTAACATTGCACTAACTGCATTCGAACCAAGGATACTGCTGAATATGCTTGCACAGCTTACCAGGTACACTTGGCCAAAAAAGCCCTTTCCCAAGAGCTTCCCTTGGACCAGGTCAGACGCCCGGAAAATCCTCTGATTCTTTGGCTCAACACGGAACGACTTGGTTCGACTGAGGTCTAAAGATGGCTGGCTGCCACACGCAGATGAATCACTGAAAAGCACAGAAATATCTCCTAGAACATGACCTTTATTTGCACGTGCAGAACATTTCTTGGTACTGAAGAGTAAGAACTGGACTTGGGCACGATAATTGGTACGTGCATTTCCTGTAATGATTACACAATCTCTACAGAGATCTTTGTCTAGCAAAAGCTCTTGTTTTTAAAATGTGATGTGAAAATATATTATTATTGTTATTGCAATCATTGTTATTGCAATCAACCTCTCAGTAACAAGTGCACGCCTCGGTCACCGAGTAAGTGAAAAAATAGATTTAGTGCAAAAACAGGCAACCATTGTTGCAGGAATAGCAATCTATGCTGTTTACTTAAATTGACTATCCCAAAAAAAGTGGAGTACTCAAAATTTATTTAAGAAAAGAAGTCCCCAGAGAAAAGCTTCCTGGAAGAAGCCACAAGGTGCAATAAATGTGAAAGGTGTGTCATACACTACTGCTACTTGCCCCAACAACAACAACAGTAGAAAAAGCACAACGAGGTGCCCATGTCCAGTGCAGCGCCATTGCCGTTTCCCTCGGCTCCCCCCCCCCCCCCCGTATGCCAATGACCAAGAAGAATACAAAGTAGCAAGGTGTGACCAGGCTAGTAGATAACTCGCCGTTAAAAAAATGCACAAGTGTACAGTTTTACTGTACATTGTATCCCTCCCGAGAACATTGTTTCTGGGCAGCACTGGCACAGAATCCTTCATCAGCACCTGAAACAGTCCCACGAAAGGTGACCAGCAAAACGAGAGTTTGGCACTGAAAGCGAAAGCTGGAATACTTGGTTTGGCATTAAATTTTCGTAAAGTCTAAATTTTTCTTATATAAAATTTTATTTTACTGCCATGAAAATAATGAAGCCTTCATAGAAAATCTTTCTACTTTTGTTTTGCATCGTGGTGCAACACATTAATATGGTTCAGATATCTTTGTGTTCTACAAGCACGAGTGCATAGCACACAGATAGCATAGCGCATGGGTTTTTAACACGCCAAGCCCCAAAAGTTCATTTTGTTTTATGAAGCAATGAAAGTACGACATGACGGAGAGCTGTTTTCTCATCGAGTTGGCATAAAAATGCTTACACACATAAAATGATGCCACAGCGAACACAGAGAGTGAATCAACACAAGTGGTGAAAGAGAGCGAATGGAAATGTCCAGTCAACTGCTTTCTTGCAAAAAAACTGTCATCAACGTTCCCAGTCCTGCACACTGCTCAACTATATTTCTAGTTTGTTGAACCAAGCACATGGTTCCATTCGCTCCCTTTGTCAATTTCTTGCTGTTGCACATTATTTCTTCACTACCGCTTAAGGCTGTTTTAAGGGTTTTTCAGTTGTCAACAAGATAGACCACCTGACTAGTAGACGGGGAAGAGACGAGGAGCGCTCCCTGCCACCACTGGACCTCTTCAGCTGGCGTGACCTCGTGCCACTCGAGCCCATGACGCCTTCATCCTGCAAGCATAAAAATGGGCTAAGTATTCCTATCATAAAGAAGTTTTTCAAGATGCCAATTATCATCGCTGTAAAGGATACGAGATCCAACAAAAGTCAAACCAGGAAAGAAGAGATAACATAGTAATTTAAGCAACTGAATGAACATAAAAACACTTATTTTTATAAAATTACTTTTATGACGTATAATTGGAAAAGAGATGCACATTTAAGGCAACAGGAGCATAATATGTCAACTGCACAACTTTGTCATCGCGTTCTGAAGCCGTTAATCAAGCCACGTGAAGCAGACGCTTTAGTAGCATTTAGGCACCCCAATTCCTAATTGAATCAGAAGCCTCCAAGTGAACCAAGTGTTTGCATAGGTGCAAGTCAGGGCAATAGATTTTCCCGTGGGAACTGGATAACGTTGTAAACGGTAAACACTGCGAACTCTTGTTCTGAACTTAAATGTATGTAGCACTTCATCCATAGCTGGCTAAACTGCTAGACATAATACATTTTGGAGTCGCATGCACGATGCATTGAAGCCTGAGACAAGGTCATGCGGGCATTGTAACTGCACACAGCCCCTTTTAGACTTCCACCAATAATCAAGTAAGAATGGTGAGACTGGCAACCCAGGAAAGCATTTTTTTTTTTTTACAAAGCTGCTTCACTAGAAGAGAACGTGAAGTTACAGTGCATGCAGATGGGAATCTTTCATTTTAGGAGTAGATGAGTAAGTACAACACATTTTTTTTAGAATACATGAGGAATATTCGACCTCAAGCCAGCTGTTTGATTGAAATGAAGTCAAAACAAGGCCGTTGAACATGTAAGTCAGAGATTCTCAGTGACAAGGACTGTTCCCAGTTATGGGGGGGAGGGGGGGGCTACAACTCTTGAAATCCCCCCTTTGGTGGGCCAATTATAGAGACCCCAAAAGTTGCCAACTGGTGCAGAGTCTATAAAGCTTCTTGTAGTGAGCTCACAAGCATGACAACACTTGTTCCCAACCACGGTGTCTAGGCAGTCGCAGCTAAGTCCCAGCACTAGCTTCAAGTTAATGACAGTAGAGTACACAATGCGTCCGGACAACACTTGGATGTCAGAACAGAAAGCGGTTTGCAAGTGGTGAAAGTTGGTACAGAAGCTATGAACAAAGAAGCAGGAGAAAATCTGGTCAAGGTCTTAAGGCACAATGGCTTGAGCTGAATGATCACCTGGGAGCACAAGTTTTAGAACATCTTCTAAAAGGCTGAGATTGTCTACAGGGCAGTCGTACCTATGCATGTAGGCTCAATAGATAGAAATTGTGGGTCTTGCCAGTGGGCACTCTCGGTACTTCAGGTTTATGAAACATAAGATTTGTGACCATATGGTTGTGCAAAAGCATCTGAGAAGCTGCGACAAGACACTGAAGGCACGAGGCTACAACGAACGCTAGTGAAGTTACGCACGTTTCTTCATTTCGCTCTTTCCTTCACTAGGCTGAATTCGCCCACTTGCCTGTCCACCTCGACAAAGCCCTTCCTCAGAGTTCCTCAAGGACAGAAGGGTGCGTAACAAAAGATGGTCAGGTGGTCAGGAAGAGCGACAATTAAAGAGATGCAGAAGCAGGGTAGGCGTTACAGGCACTTCGTCGATGTCTTATCGGTGGTCAAAAGTGGTGTCCCGGAAAGTCGTCAGAAGCCAACTTGGTTAGCTGTAACCGACTGGTAGTGCGATTCTGTACCATTGTTCGTCATAAGTGCGATTTTGTACCATTGAAATAATGCATATTTACACTGTCATGCAGGTATCGTTCGTTTTAGCCGAAAGTGGCGCAGTTATATCTGGGCTCGACTGTAGACAGTTCTTAAATCAAGACACTCCATTTAGAAATCCAGACACATCCATTTAGGCACAACTCCATTTAGAAATCCAGACACATCCACAGGCAAATTTATGAATTATAGCAAACATGACACGTGAAAGCAGTCTGAAAATGTAAACTTCATGTGTAAACACACCTCTCGCTTCATCACTGCGGCATTGCTTGGAAATGTGCAATGCCAACACGCAAAAATGCCACTTATTGGTTTATTTTCTGCCTAGAGGTAGAGCCACAATTCACAGAGCTTTGAGATATTGGCCCATTGGCGTGTTTGTATCTTGAAACATGGAGCCCATGGAGAGTTCCAGAACTTGTATGATTGAATAGTTCTATCTATTACAATGACCTGCCATGGAGGAGCTGGAGGTGACAGACTGCACCAGTTTAATGTTGGAAGCTATGCTCAGGTTCGATGGGCAGAGCAGCATGCCACCATAGCAGGGAGAGACAAATGCAAAAGTGAGGGCACATCAGTGCTTGAGAACAGCTAAGCACGCCACTGGGAAAGGCCAGTGTTGCTCAACAATGTAATCTACACTAGAACTGCTGCACTGAGCTCCACAGAAGGCCATGCGCAGTCATCCATTTTCAAGATGAAAACCTAATAGAAGTTGATGTTGATTAAATGACTATGAAAATTATGATTGTATTTAAACACACAATTTTATTTATCTTACAACAAATCATTTCCTCCAGTGAAGCAGCATAAGCAGTCTAGCTTTACCACCTTAAATAGAGACGGAAACAACTAACAAAACCTTTAGTATGATGAGATGCATGCTGAAGATACTCTCACTTTGCTACATATCTGGCCACAAAAGATAATACTGGCCATGCTGTAGTAAGCTTTCAAGTACAAAGTATGCCAATAAGACACCAACTGAAGGTGGTGAAAACAAATGTACGCTCAAACCTCATTATAACAAAATTGTATCTTACAAAAAAATAAGTTCATTCTATCCACAAATTCGTTACACATTCGACGTCTGATTTCTAAGACGCCCGAAATTCTGGACATGCCAGATTTCCTGGACAAATCTGTGGCACTGTAAAATTCCTCGTAGAGTCAATGTATTGAAAAGTCCGCAATTATGGGCGTTTATAGCTTTCGCTATGCGATTCTCTGAACTTTTTTACCTATCGATGCAGCCATTTTGGTTGTTTTGGACCCTCGAACCCACCGCGCCGTGGCTGCTAAATCCTCGAATCTGAAAATGCCGCAATCTAGTGCACGCCATTCTGTTGCCACCTGTAGCCTCTGGCCGTAGCTTAGGCTGCATGGTGCTGTGCAGCCTGTGCTACGACAGTGGCAAAAGCTACGCCGTTGACCTTTGGTTTGCCATCTGCATGCTTGCAGACTCGTGGAAGGCGATTACACAACAGGCCCTCCGAAACTGTTTACGCCACGCGAACTTTAAACTGGATGCCGAGACAGCCGTTTCGCCCGGAGTGGACAACATGTGCAACGAACTTCCACCCACGGACAAAACCTTCGACGATCTGAATGTTAGCAGTGTTCCGATTCCGGCCAGTATAACCTTTGAGGGCTTCGCTGATGCTGACAAACACCTCGAGCTGTGTGCAGAATTATCCGATGATGAAGTAATTGGTGAAGATACGGAGGATTCTGATAACTCCAACATCGAGATCAAAGAGGCCGCACCTACACAGCCAACGAGCTCGCAGTTGACGCGAGCACTGACACTGTTATCGGTGTACAGCGACAGCGTGACGTTAAATGAAATTGAGGCAGACATCGTTACGGGCAAGTGGAACGTCGTGTAAACAAAAATAAGTGACTTTTTCTTTTTTTGTGCCGGCAAGCCTAATTGTTTACAAATGAGGAAACGTCTGCCCCATTGAATCTTTTTATCTTCCTTTCTTTTGACTCTTTTCAGAGCCACCTAAATAATGCATTTGCTGAATTGTAATGAAAACCTTGTACTCGTGCCGCGACCCTCTGTTTCAGTGAAAAATACTGCCCGATTTTCAGGACGTTTTCCCGGTCTCTTGAGGGTTCGAAAAATCGGATGTCGACTGTTGTGGTTATTCCTAATACTGTATCTATAGCAACATAATTTTTCATTTCCTTCATTATAAACGATATTTCATTATATCTGTGTTTGTTCTATTGAGGCTTTAGTGTATTTGTACCAACTCAGCCCTAAATTATCACATTTCAATTCATGAGCAATGTACTTGGTATTTAGTGGATGGAGATTTAAAATTATTTTCATTAAAATGCATTTCTTGGCAAGACAATAAATTGCAATTAGGTTCTAAATACTCCTTAATGAACCTCTATGAAGATTTTAAAGGGAATGAAATTGCACTTACTTTGGCATAATAACACATCATATTGCACCGCAAATGATGACATTTTCCCACATAGATGATTGATACTAATACCCCTGTCACACGTGGCAACATACAAGTGCGCTTTGAGCGAGTACACTTTGCCGAGAGTGTCATTGGCGTGCTGTCACACGAGAAAGTTTAGTGTCACTCGATGCAAAGTACACCAGTTGGCAATAAGCTCACTTCGCTGCAACGAAATGTGTAGCCTCAGTACCAGAGGCTTGTACAGAAGTACACTGTTGCCTAAAGCGGTGCATCATACTACCTTTTGTTTTTGTTATAAAGAATACTACTATGCATCAAAACAAGTGATAAAAAAAAACCTTCGCTACTCTCACCCTCAGGATGTTTGCGGCCACGCCTACTTGGGGGATGCAGCAGCACATGCTGTGCAATGGCTGCATCAGTCGCGATGTTTACTCCCAGGCACGCTTGCACATGTGTAGGCGAGTCATTTTCTAGTCATTTACGATGGCATGTGCCACTGGTGCTACTTTCACCTAGAAAACATGGTCCGACGATGAGACAAAGGTGCAAAAATAAATATATGTGGTGCTTGTGATGTGCGCGCAAAGATCCGCAGTGCTCTGTGATTTGATAGAAGAAAAAAAAAAAAAAGGACGATGACGAGGACTCCAGTGCTTGTGCGAGAATGCATCAACACTGCGAGCTCGTGAGGAGAAGAGAGAAGAAAAAGAGTGAAGATCAGACGAAACTGGGCGTTCCGAGGCAGTCAGGAGACCGGACCAGAGCATCGACGTTCCATGACGCGGTCCAAGAGTTAAGGCTGCAAGCTTCACGTGGCCGCTGAGTTCCTCCGCCTCCGACATTTCCCTGCAGCAAGACGTTCCTCACCGCCACATACAAGGCGTTTTCGAACTCTTTAGAAGCCGTCGCCAACCACTTTGAAACCATCCCCATCTCTTCGTGTCGCCTGGTGTGTCCGACTGTTCCAAGTTTAAGCCTCCATCCGTTGAGATACACTGCAGCAAGAACGCTTTGCTCTTCCGAAACTTTTTCTAGTTAGCTCTCTCTGTTTTCTGCGTTTCCTATGTTTATTTCGTGCGTGTGTGCACTTGTTTTTTATGTTTTGATAGAGTGTTGTTCGTAAACCAGAAGGCAGCCTCGTTGTTTGTTGGGACCGATCACACTCCTAACCATATTTATGTGAACAATTACATTTTATATCATTAAAACGCTACAAATTCGTCAATCGTCATTGCCCTCATTTCCAAAGTAAACTTGGCTTTCTCGTGTAGCAGCGAGCCGCCAAAATGACACTTCGTGAGCGTAAGTAAACTCGCTCATAGTGCACTTAAGTTGCCACTTGTGACAGGGGTATAAGCTGACAGAATTCAGTTTGCACTTTCTTTTGCCTCAATGTGAGCATCCACTATAGCAATCAGTGAAAGTAGTAAACAGTCTTGGTAGAAGTTAGCCGAGATCCTGGAGACTATAGTTCTGCATGGCCATCAGCACAGCCTATATGAATCCTAAGACTGATTCCCAATGGTTGAGGATATGATGTTCCCATATATCCTCCAATTCTGATTAGTTTTCTGTGTCTAACCTGCCACATTTACTCCATGGTTGATGATAGCTCGAAATTGCCCGTTAACATGGGCATTTTTGCAGTGAAGAAAGAACACTTGAGATTAGATAATTGTAATTCAAATACAGAACTGTTTCAGTACCATTAACTGAAGTCTCAAGTATTTATGCTCCCAAGTAGACAGAGCACACGACAGTTTTCATGGCATAACACTGCACTTCAATGGAGATACTACAAACCTTTCTTTTGTATCGCCTTTCCTTGTCACTCAAAGCTTTCCTTCTGGGAGGACAGAGAAGAGGACACTTTGGGACACTGCTTGGATCATGCTCAATGGTCAGATGCAGCACTTTATTTGTTGACTTGATGAGCTCTTCAACCTGCAGAAAAAATATATTGATCTGTGAATTCACAGCGACCCCAAACATCGATGATAGGCTGCATGTTTAGTCTGAAAATCGGAGCTCTGGTGATATTACAAGGTGTCTTTTATAGCATTTCATGAGCTCTTGAGCAGGAGCTAATATTGTTGAACCAAGGCAAGACAATATATTCTTTGTATCAAAACACCATAATTGCAAATAATTGTGTAGACTAAGCAACTACACTTTCCTACACACACTGTGAGACAGGGGCATTAATCAAAAGCATAGTGCAAATCAAGGAGA
Source organism: Rhipicephalus microplus (assembly GCF_043290135.1). NCBI lineage: Eukaryota > Metazoa > Arthropoda > Arachnida > Ixodida > Ixodidae > Rhipicephalus > Rhipicephalus microplus. The sequence continues at coordinate 5,412,935 of NC_134702.1, read as the reverse complement.
AAAAGTCAGCTAGGCGTGGATATATGGACAGCTGGTCAGAAATTTTCTTGTACTCAAGAACAGATGTGCTTTATAAAAGCTTTGCTGCCATACAAACATGTTATATGGTGGGAATACTCATAGCAGAGATAACAGCAGTCGCTGGGCCTCCTACTTATCGCCATTTGTTGGTACCACTACATTGACTTAAGAAAACAAAGAAGAGTGTCTCATAATCATATGGTGGTTTTGGTACGTTAAACCTTAAATACCAATAAATAAAACAAAGGATTTCTCAGCTGGAAAAGCCCATTACACAATAAGGCATCAATGAAAAGTAGGCGACAATTAGGCCTTGATACATTCAACGTTGCTTCACAAAACTTTATGCAGTAAAATCCCATTTATACGGATCTCGTGAACTCGAAAATTTGGTTAACTCGGCCTCGCCACACAGTCTTTGCAAAACTGTGTAAACACTCTAAGCTGCAAAGGAGCAAGAAAAGAGCAAAATGGGAGTAAGTGCTGCATTTTGTCCCTACAACCAACAGTTAGTCCGTGGAGGGACTAACTGGAAGACGAGAGTGCCGTGTGCAAACAGAGGGAAGAACTGTTAGACCATGCGGAGCAACGTTCACTCCCGGTGAAACTTGCCGGCACAGTGGCGGCCTCGAAGGAATCGTCAGCATGTACGTTAGCAAATAGTTACCTAAAAAAATAAGCTGTTAACAGTTTAAGTTAGTGGAAATACTCGCGAAAACTATGGCAACTACGTCAGGGGCAAAGTAATATTTTGTTTATATAGCATAAATATAAGCAAATGTGTACACCCCGTTCTCAAACAAAAAAAATAAAGAGTGCTTGTGCTCAAGCTGTATCAATGTGCGGCGTGGTTTTATCGTCAAGGTAGCCCTCGTTGGTGTAGCGGTGTGTTGTGGATGTGTTATCGTTACGTGGTTGTGACTGCTGTCTCTTGTGGCCCACTGAATCATTCATCTCTGCACTGTAGAACCTGATCTGATACTTGAATGAAGTGCTACGCTATCGAAATGCTATGCGCCGACTAGAATAGCACTTGAAAGGTGAGTGTAAACAAGACTGCCATCACTCTGCAAGATTCACCTCTGTGCTGTTGATATGCAACGACCACCGTTTGTTTAACACTCACATTCTTTGCAAACGAAACCAGCATGGTTAATGAGCTTGCGCTACACAGTGTTGTGAGGGCTGGCCCATCTGCTATAGAATTACAAATGTGCATTGGCCATCGAAACATGGTAGCCATTAGCTGTAGCAAGTACAGCTGTTTATAAATTGTCTTGCTTTCAGCGCAGCACAAATAAGCATTGTTCATTAAAGATTTCCACACTTTAAAAAAAAATCCCTTAAGCTCTGCACAATGTCATCTTTTACAAGGTAAACAACTAATTTAAGAAGGTCAGCTGTTAAAGGGATACCTAAAACGACAATATTATCAACAACAGTGCCCTACTTACCATGAAATTAAGGTAAAGGCAAAAGAACACAAGTGCCGCTAGTAGGACATTTTCAAAATGATCCCGATGACATTAGATGGACCGCCTACAATCAATCACTTGCAATCGATCGAACTGCACTAAATAGAGAACCTTCCGTGCATCAAGAGACGCAATAACATGCTGCTTGTTCGTTTCTATTTGATTCGTAGAAAAAAGAAACGCCAGATATTACTACACCGAATTGTGTGATTGGTTCGAAAGTTCAATTTTCGCGTGGTTACAAGGGACAGGTGGTGCCATCTAGCGGGGCGCAGTTTAAACAAAAGCGTCTGCAATTTTGGAGCCAATAAAGAGAAATTGATCCATGGCCGTTGTTGCTGCTGTGGCTCCCACTACTTTCGGTCTGCTGCTACTAGCGCAGTAAAGCCAGGCAACAATGTGCACGACAACAGTGACGTGAGTGAAATGCCACACTGCTTACTTTGTATTTTCACAACATTTGCTCAATGAAATTCTCTGAAACTTCATATGCCAAGTCTACGGCAACCACAGATTAGATTTTACTTCAGTTTTATCCACTAAAAGCTGCATAGGACCCAGCAGACGCTTTCAAAATTTATGACGTCATAGTGTTTGGTGCGCAGATTTGAAGGTGACGTCTCCACCCACAATTTCTTGTTGCACATTTTCTCGCTTACCAAGTGTCATGTCGCGGTAAGAGTTTTTTTTTTTTTTTTTTGAGATTGTGAAATCGAACTTTACTAATGCGTGAAAAATCATTTTGCTTTTTAGTTGTACTTCAAGGGTGGGTGTGACAATGCTCACCTCTTCCAGAGACTGGCTGCTGAGAGGTGTGCCATTGACTTCGAGGATCTTGTCACCAATGTGTAATGCCATGAGGTCGGGGCTGACATCCAGGTCGGTGATGTGGACCCCGTGATGGCCAAGACAAGGCGAGCCCAGCTTGATGCTGCGCGTCCCCCTGCTCGCGGGAATCTCGAGCAGTTGGATGCTGTGTGGCCCAGCCAGGACACTGTGTGGACTGAGAGGCTGCATGTGGTGCCGGTAGCAAGGCCCACTGCATCACAAGAGCATCATCACAATGTGTCACTCTGGCTGCAATGCAATCACCGCCATGTTTGTCAGTATAAGATACATGTTAGAATGTTAGATTAACGGGGAATATGAAAACGAGGACAAACAACAGGAAAACCTCAAATTTCAAACCTCAAGACATCCCCTAATCTTGAACACTAAATGTACGATACTACCAAAAAAATAGTATATAGCCATCAAGCTGCGCCGACTGCCCCAGATTTACCTCAACGCTACATATTTCTTTTTTTTGTGAATTCTGCAAATAAGTCTGTGGAAGCACGATGGGTGCCATTACTTAAGCCCCAGTGACGAAATTGAAGCTGGAACATGTCAAGAAACAAGCCATGGACCTGTTCACTGAACTACCAAAATGTTCTTGAGATAAGTGGATGATTTATTTTCAGTGACCTAGGAGCCCAATGTAGACAGTCTCCAAGCACACCTAAATTCAATTGAGCTGGCAATCAATTCCCCGTGGAATGTGAAAAAAACAACGTTCATTCTTTTCTCAACATGCTAGTAAGCGAAAAAGTGGGGGGGGAAAGGTGTTTAAGGGGAGATGCTACTCGAAAAACGATTTTCTTTAATAAGAGTATCAATTTAACACAAATTGGCACGCAAATAGAGTTTTTTCTCCTCTTTTCAAATATGTCATTTATTTTCATGTAGATTGCTTGGTTTTCTTTCTGCAGGTCAGATACTGCAAAATTATGGCCATTGTTAAGCAACAATTCTGACCTATAAAAATTTGCGATAAAGCATGCAGATATAGCTGACTATGATCCTTTGGAACTGCAGAGTGCAAAAATCTATATAAATTTTGTGTGTAAAAAGGTGAAATACAATAATAAAATAGAAAAATTTACTATGGCTCTAGTTGCCAAGGGCTTTCAATGTTATGTAATTTTTGAAAAACATAATCAAGCAGCACTGACAATCTGAATAGATACTTGCACTCTATGGGCCTTCATCATGCTATGTGCAAAATTTCATAGAGGTATGACAATTCTAAGTATACGAACTAGCGTGTATAAGAAGCACAGATCACACAAAACTGCAAAAGGAGAAAAACGCATTTAAAAGTTTGAAACCTTTTTTTTTATCACAGAGTTGTTAGAAATGCATAATCTTTGGCCATAATGTTCAACAGAACTTTGAAAAGCAGTGCAAGTTACTAGAACTGTCCTGCAGCATAGGTTGTGCCCTTACGGTCCTTGCGAGCACTCTCTTCTAGCCGTGCCCTTTTCACTCCACGACGACGGTGGGCCCTTGCTTCTGCTGTCAGACGCTCGGACATTCTCTTGATGCGCCTCGCATCGCGGGAATCACTGAAAGTAACTAGACCTCTAGATGGCAGTATGTTGAGCTCTTCCAGGATGTGCTCGAAAGTAGCATGACCCTTGTTGAACCACAGGATCGCCATAGCTGCGGCAGTCTCGACAACCGCTCGGGAGACAAACTTAGTCTTGGGGCAAAGTAGCCAAATTTTGCTGTTCAGGGATTCCGATGCGTTCTGGGTTTTCCCTTTGATGCATCGAGCAAGGAGCTTCTCATCCGTTAGCCGCTTATAAATGGGCAAAACAGCCAATCCCTGTGCTTTCGTCAGGAGAGGTGTGTGGCGTGGTGCAGGTTCACCAAGTGCTTCAGCGCGTTGATGTTTGCACCACGACTCTGTTCCTGCAGGGCAAATCTTGTGGCTGCCAGCATTGTCAGTAGAGCATGAGTGGAAGTACGAAGCCCATACTGCAGTGTACATATCCCGTACACTCCCCCTGTTGCTTGTTATGGCAATCTGATAGTATGTTTGGAGCTTCTGAATGGCTGGCTCTTTCATTTTCTGCCCTCGTGATAATGGCACATGCAGCTTCCGTAGCGCGGTGCCAAGTCTCTTGGCCACATGATTAGTGCAGTCTTCTTTTTTTATATTGACAGCACCATAGACTTTTGACTCTGCAACTGCACTATATGCTTTGCTGTCACCGTCACTCAAGAATGTCATGAAATGCAGTGGGGTGTCATAAGTCAATGTTCTCTGCCAAATGTGCATTGCAGCCTCCGTTTCCATGGCATGGGAGGAACAGTCTGCATTTTTTTCACAGACCGGGCCATGGAATGCCTGCCCCACTTCCTCGTCTGGGCCCATATCCTTGTGCCTACTGCATGTCAGGCAGTAATTTGATATGACCTCGAAGTCTAAGCAGAGGCCAGTATCTAAGGAGATAACTGCGCCAATCCCGTTGTGACTTTTGTGGCCCCTCTTCTGCCAAGTGCCGTCGAACATAACAGCCACATCAGTTTCGCCTGCTACTTCTTTCGTCAACTCTCTGGATCGGCGCAAGTTTTCACTCACAGCTGCCATGGCAGCGGTGTGCACCTTCTTTGCTATCGAAAAAAATTCTCGGTGGTGCATTGGCTTTGGGAGTCCAATAATGGAGAAAAATCTCGACAATTGCTCATGCCCAATGCCGACAGCGCGTGCAGCCACCACCGCCTTCACATTTACAGCGAAACTATATCGGAAGCTCCCACTGTCGTACTGTTGGCTCACTCGGCTGCTGCCGTCCGTCGTAACACGCAGTGACGTATAGGAGCACGAAAGAACAGTCGCTGAGCATTCGCTGTTTTCGCAATGAAGTTCGAGGAGCGATGAAAGTCCCTTGCGCTTTTCTGCCGGCTCCCGAACGCAAGTTTTTGAATACCGCAAGCAGGGCATGCCGCACCTGCCACAAGTGCCGTCAGCAAGAGGGTGTCGCACAAAACTGTCGTTGCACAAACCTCATCGCGCTGTCTTTCGTCTTTTTCGAAGAAGCCGAGCTTCTTTCCTGAAGCACTGACGAAAGAAAGCGCAGCGTCAATCCCTTCATCGCAGCCACTGTCGCTCGCACACTCGTCGATGCCGCCATCAGGCCTAGCACACGTAGGCGCGTTCTCGTTCGTCACCGTCGTTCGGGGCACTTTACGCCGCCTTCCCTTGAACTTGTGCTTCGTTCGAAACTTCTGCGGTCTCACGTACTTTTTCGGGCTTGTCATCGCGGAAATATGCGTAGACGCGCAGAAAAGCAGACGGACCAAATGCCGATGGCCGCCACCAACACAGCTGACAATGACTCAGTAGCCAATGGCGATGCGGCTTAGGGTGCCGCGCGTTTCAAACCGCTCAAACCACGTGATAAAAAGGCCTCGTTTTTAATTTTTTTTTGCCCACGTACGAAACTGGCGGTCCTCGGAGCTGTAAGAAGCAGGCCGGACGCAACTTTCCCGACCGATCGCGATGGCGGGCGGCACTGCGACGGGGAGCAGCGTGCAGTCAAAGATGGCCAATATCGGCGCAAATTCACGAAATTTTGAGCCACCGCGATGCCTTCATACACATTTTTTTGCATTTTGCGGTTCGAACTTAGTTTTGAAATTTTCACAGATGAAAGAGGAAGGTTTGAAGATTACAATGCAATAAAAATCAGAAATACGAGAAATTTCGCTAAAAACGTGATTTTTCGACTCGCATCTCCCCTTAAGCCTTTTTGTTTACTAAAGATTAACACACTCGTCGACATCTAAAGTTCCGCTCTAACCATTTCACCACCCATAAAGCATTGTCTGTCACAACACCCTTTACCTGTGCAAAGACCATCTGCAGCTCCAAAAGCAAAGCAAACCAGAGAAGAAGAAGCAGTACACAAGGTACTTCACCCACTGTGTACGACTTTGACGGGTCGACTTGAGCAATTCCCCTTTTCATTCATTTCTGCAAAGGATGCCACCAACAATAAAGCCTCTTTCAAGCAACCCTACTGCATCCCGGTCCCAAGTATCCAGAGAAACATCCGAGCAACTGGTGTATGTTGGGGAAGGAAGGTACCATATGGGTGGCACACAATCCTGCATCAACTTTTGGCTGATCCTTTTTCTGCCCTGAACACCGGCCAACAAAAGAAAGATTCCCTGCACTTACTGCCACGTTGCTTACATCGGTGAGCAGATAATAAGGGTACATACACACCGAAGCGGCGTAAGTAACTTCAATGCAGAACAAAACACAGCGAAAAACCAGACCATCGCATCAACTTCGACGCAGCCTTGAGTCATAGAAACGTGAGGTACCCGCACCAAAAGACAGTACCTGGCATATACAAGCAACAACTGGAAACATTAACCACTCGATGGGGACCCTGCCAAGCATGTATGTAGACAGCCTCCAGAACCAATGGAGAAGACGGTGCACTGACAAGAGTGTCGGGCAGAATGACAGAGGGGAGGGAGACAACCACTAAAAAGCACTAGCTTCAGGACCGGCGGGACATTCACCTCCTGAAAAAGAGACCAAACGGGTCTTAAAATGTAAAGCCAGTCTTTGAAATCGCAAACTGAAAAACTTGGCTTGTGCGAATACCTAAATGCTTCGAATATACGAATAAATATTGCAGTATTTGAACTCGCTTCAAAATGAATTTAAATTATTGAAAACTTTCAAGTATTCAAAACAAATAAATAGATCTATATTAGCCCGCATGTAACCTTATGTAGAGGTCATTTTGCTGCAGTGGAGGGGTGCTAAGCCGTGAATGCATTTATGTAACTGTATATTCAGCTATTCAAGAAAAATTTGCACTGCCGCCAAGCCCCAGTTCAAGGTTAAAAGAAGATATTGCCTTTTTTGGTTATAGCGTGAAAACTACAAAGACGGAAAACAGAAAGGAATCAAACTGCCTTCGTCGCTTTTAACGCTGTAATCAAAAATACATACATACCAACTAGCCCAACTTTCAATACTATTGCAAAGACCCTCTCATCGATTCATTCTATAGGTTGCACGCTTATTATACCAACTTATAAGCTCCATGTATTACAAATTTTAAAAACTTCATATAATTTGAGGGGTATCACTTTCATTCTACCAAAACTCAGATCCAGCTGCCATTACAAGTCGTCTCCACTTCCTTTGAAGCAAAAAAAAAAAAAATGGCATTTGCACATGCCTTGCTTCAATTAAAAAAAATATGTAGGTAAGATAAAACATGACAAATATGCCAATTTTTCTTCATAATATGAGATATGTATACTATTTGAATTTAATTAGAAACTACTTGACCAAAATCACTATTCATTTCAAATTTGCTTATAACCTGAAATTCACTATTTGCACAAGCCTACTTAAAACCAAACTTGATTGATACGTGGGGTTTAACATCCCAAAACCACCATATGATTACGAGAGACGCCGTAGTGGAGGGCTCCGGAAATTTTGACCACTTGGTGTTCTTTAACATGCACTCAAATCTGACCACAAGGGCCTACATTTGCGCCTCCATCGGAAATGCAGCCGCTGCAGCCGGAATTCGATCCCGCGACCTGCGTGTCAGCAGCCGAGTACCTTAGTCACTAGACCACCGTGGCGGGGCCTTAAAACCAAACTTGGCTGAAGAGCAATAATTCTTAGTAATTTTACCCAATCAGAGTGACATTTCTCTGTCAAGTATGTTTACCTTTAAAACAAGTAGTTGCCTCTTCAAGAAAGCTCCACCAATCAGTAAAATGTAACCCGGAAAAGCAGAATACATTTCCCTGGTCTCTCAAAGCCCAATTTAAAGAGTCCACTCTACTCCTCCCCAACAATGTGAACACTAGATATGGGAAGCATGGCTTCTTCCATTTTTCGCAAAACACTTGGCAAGCACTCATTTATGCACAACAGCTGCAGAAACATGTTTTGCTTGTGGGCCAGAATATTCTGAACAAGTGGTGCTCTTACAAGGTTTAATATTCGCTAACTTGAAAGACATAATATTAATGAGAACTTGTAACTGGCACATAGGCCATAAAACAATACTGCTTTTTTTTTTTCCACTTACCAATAAAGCTTGGAACGCTCTACTAAGGCGTATGCATCTCCATCCCCAATAAATGCATGACAGCTTGCACAGCAGAAGCATTCGGGATGAAATTTATGGTCCCCTGCAACCTAAAAAAATTTGCATACAAATTAAGACTCACAGAAGCTTGCAGTGCCTTAAACCATACTACCACAGCTATTTTCTTAAGGTAGCCCGGTAATGTCAGAATACCATGACCAAACCATGACGTGAAATGCTTACACCTAAAAATCATAAACATTTGTTTATAATAAGTCTGAAATAAATTCATTATACAGGTTACATCAATACAAAGCTGCATCCTATAATGTTCACAATATAAGTGGGATGTAAGAAATATTTCATCCGACAAGTCATCTTGTGGCAGAGGCATTTGACAGCGTTACAAAGGGTTTGATGAGGCAGTAGTAAAGCACAGCACAAAAGATGACTTAGCCCTTCATAGTACGCAAGTTTACTTTGGTGTGAAATCAACCATGTTAAAAAAAAAGCTTGAAAGTACAACTAAGAGCAGCCGATTTCATGAAACGTCTCTTCGAATGGTACTCATCCCGCTTACCATGACTGGGCCAGTAATAATCTCCGAGCAGTTCTGGCACACTTCGCCGTAGTTGTACAGGTAGTCACTCTTGCAGAACAGCATCCCATCCTTCTCAAAATACCAGTTGCTCAACAAAATGTCGCACACGGAGCACCTGGAAAGCAGTAAATAAAGGTCCTCAGTGACATCAATCAAGTCAGTCCAAGTTAAGCAAATGCTGTAATAGTATGTACACCACCATTGTACCAAGATCCACATTCAAGGACACAAGGACATTGAAGTGAAACATTACATCGGTTAAGACGTTAAGCCATCCTTTAAAAGCTGTTGTGATTAATTTTGCCATCGTAAATTAATTAGAAGGGAAAAATAAGGTCAAACACACGGTAAGCAATTTCTGTGAATAAACAAGTAGCTAGGCCCTACAAATGCCGCAAAAATCTGCGATATTGCACCAAGCTGCTAGGGGAACCTCAAGGTGGAGCTGCTACATCTATTTTTTTCTTGCATGTATACCGGATTATGAACTGCCTTCTCACTGTAACAGTGATGCTTTCAATAATGGTGAACTGTGGTTTACTAATGGGAGATAAAATTTTCTTTTTAGTGTCGATTTATTAAAAAGATTTAATTATTGACGACATGCCACATATAATCAGTCAGGTAAACCATGACTGGAGTATGGCTTCAAACATAGCTGGACGATACCACACTGTACACATTTTCAACAAACTTTCATCATGGGGCACTTTGTTCAAATATGTCTGTCTCTCAAGACCATCGTGTAGTAGGCCACAATAACCTGCGAACCCATCCTTTATAACGTACTGCCTCCAGTAACACGATTTTGTGCATGTTGGGATCATTTTTTTTTTTGTCACAAAAAATGATGGGCATTTCATCACTCGTCCATCACAAAGCAGCAGGTGAGTTTTATGCCAGCGTACGAACTGCATGCGACAGCATGCTGGCATGTGAAATTGCCGGTAAATTGTCCAGCATTAAAAATGAAGCTACTGCGTGCAGAGTCGATTGTCAATCAAACAATGGTCACTAAAGGCATCATTGTCACATCCGTTTAGTTCCGAAGGAACGTCTGTTGCCTACGTTCAGATTCGAAAAGAAGCTCCTGGGCCCCGAAAACACAATCATGGATGGCGACCACGTAGTTCTGAAGGGATGCAGTCAAAACGATACAAACGCCAGCCCACCTTCTGTTTACTACTTGCTCATTCTTTCTCTGTACAGCAACATGTCTTTAGTAGCTTACTGGAAGCTGTAAAAACCAAATTAACACTCCAAGCATGCGCATGGTTGCTCTTGAAGGAAGGGGAGGCAAAAGGTCATCACACTAATCCCCCCCCCCCCCTCCCGTGCATATGGCTATGATTACCATTATATCTACTTCCCGGATTCTTTAGCATGCGCAATAAACAATGAATGTAAGGAATAGCTGTGACTACTCACTTTTGCACCTATAGCTTTCTAACACCATGTTCAGATGTGACAAAATACACCTTTTAATTGTTCAGCAACAGCGGATACTTGAACACAACGCAGACGTGAAACCTACATTGAAGTGGATGCAAATCTTGTGCACACACAATTTAGTGAGAGAAAACTTAAGGCAGGATATGAAAATAGTGCCTTTTTAGCCACCTTAGATTGCTTTGAAGGGAAAATTAGCAGCAGTTTTGCAGTACTGTTGGCCCACGTGGTTCTCCTAAAACGTTATGCTAATATACAAAAATTGTATTATGCAATTTTGAGGCAAATATTTAGTAACCTTCAGCGCTTCTCTATTCACTTCAAATTGTTTGCACACTGATGTCACCAGAGAGTCGAATTGTTCTGAAGAACTTGAATCTGGAAAATTTACATTACATTAATGTTTACGAAATACTTGCTATATTATGCTATTGAGTTCTAGCTATGAGATGAGGATACTTATCCAGTAGTTATAAAATAAAAACAAAAGCTCATCCTATAGTGGTAAAAAATAGGTCATGAATCTCAAAATATTTCAATTTCGCCTCCTTTTAAAGCAGCAGTAAGCAAAAAGTACATATAGAAAAACATGTTGCAGTAATTTAAGATCTATAAAAATGTGCAAGGCAAGAGGGGGAACTAAGACGTAGACTTCCCGGTTCGCTACCCTACACACGAAATGAGGGAAGCCCACCACAAGCATCTTAGAATTAAAAGTAGAAACGTGTATTTTCTCCTTAAGGAGCGTGAGTAGCAAAACAAAGTCCAGCAAGCGAAATATGCCCACTGCCTCCCCAGGCACGTTTTATATGCACAGGAAACGGACATGCCGCTAGAGGTGTTGTTGCTCATCATATGAGCGGCTAATGTACTTCGTACAAGTTAAAAAGTGAAACCGACCGTTCAGACACGGCTGAGAACACCTGCTCAAGGCCTATGAACTTGTGCTTGTAGATAAAGTCTGCTACAATGCTTAAGTTTGAAACAGCATCACAAAATTCCTATGACTGCAGGTGCACACGGGCAAAGGGCAGCGTAGCTCGGAGTCAGCGCAGTAGTACATCCCGCACTGGTGATGTGCACCGCAGCTGATAAACTTCCTGCAGAGATGTGACCCACAGGACGATATGCGTTGGAGGAATGCGCACTTCCCGGTCGATTGATACGCGATGACTCACGAGGAACAGAGCGTCTACGGCAGCAACGATGCAATCCCGGTTACGTTCGCACGCGAACGACTCCACCGCGTTGTGCATGTGGGCTTGGTGGCCGACGGAAAGCGTAGTGAGAACTCGCGGCGAAGGATCTCACCCATTTCCGCGAAGCAAACCAGCGTGAAACATTCGGAAACGCAGGGTCGCACGCAAGGTAGCCCTTGGGGCACGGGTACGGAAGACGGCACAAACTAAGTTCGACCTGCCACGACTCTGAGCGTGACAACATATCAAACACACTGCATCCACGCTAACATGGGCGAAACACGAATTACACGATTGTTGACACGAAGTCAAACCAAAATACTAAAATAAATAAGAATACGTGGCCACCAACTTTCGAAGCTTTCACACACCGAAAGACCACTGCATTACCAGAGAAAAGGACGCTTACGTTACTCGCTCGAAAAACAAGGTTAATCAACGACTCTTACCTGAAACAATCGGTATGCCACACCGTCTGAAGAGCCTGTAGACACTCGTCGTCCTCAATCTCATTCAGGCAGCTTTCACAAGTCAACGGCTGCTCTGCTGTCAAGTCGAAATTCCATCGTTATTCAGTGTTAGTGAAGCAGGTTAGCCGTTGTTAGTTAAAAGCTGCCCGTTATTTTGGAAGCAAATTTGGATAATAACCTGATGTGTCCATGCTCCACTACATCTAGATTTCGATATTAGTACGACATTGACGGCGCATGCGCTCCGAAGGCACGCCCGCCGCGCCATCTGTGTTCGCTATTGTTTTCATTTGGGGTCGCTTAACTTGCTTTCGGATTTGCCGTGGTCATGACTGGTTCCGGCGACTTGGGTTTCCTCCGCTTCCCGTAGAATGAAGACACTAAAATAGCATGAGCGCAAGTTAACCTCGATTGTCTGCGGTGAGCGAAAAGAGACCAAGTTTCGCAAATCTTTTGGGGCTATACAAAGCGGTGGATAAAATAACCGACTGGCAGCGATCGGAGTCGTGTGCCCAGGCTCGCTACTGAATTTAGAAGCCGATTAAAATATCTTGGCGTGATAGCCTCTTCACGGTCATGGTTAGAGGTCGGTACCCTTGATGTGCGACACGGTTAAGCGCTCCTGAATTCTGAGGTCATTTCGGAAAAGTGACCACTGTAGCCGCTGTTGTTTTCGCCAAAGTGACTAGCTTGCGAAAACAAAAGCGATTCTCTGGCTGAAGCGAAAGCTTTAATAGCGTAAATGTACGACAGAACGGGTTCTGTCCTGCGCTTTTTATCTGCATCCTGTGTCCGTGCTGTTTCCAGTGCTAGGCAAGATTTACGCGCCACAACGAGCGCCAACTGAACTCGCTTCTCTCAGCCATATCTTCATTCCTAAAGTTGGACTTTTTTTTTTTTTTTTAGGTAGACCAAAGCCTGAGTAATGGTCGCCCCGAAGTTGCAAGAGCGACAAGAGGATGATCTTCCTGACAAGGATGTTGCTAAAGAGTTCTACGCCAAGTATGAGCCGAAAGAGATTCTGGGAAGGTACTTTTGTTTTTACTCTGCTCGGGGAAACGATGGAACCGCGTTGAAGCGTTCCCAATTAGGACGGTTACCCGGTGACGTTATTCAGCGAAACTACGCGATCTGTTAGTGCAAATTTACAGTACGTTTTTTTTTTTTTTTCCTTGTGAACGAAGTTCTGTATGGCTCCCAATCGGGGAAGGGTTTAAGCAGCGTAGGTGTACATTAAGCAACACATTCAAGCAACGCCGGGGTACATTACTTGCAAATGCCATGTTTCGCTGATATTCGCAACGGATGGATGAATAGATTGGATAGATTAATAAGGCTGTACCCTATAGATCGGGCGGTGGCTAACGCCACCTAGCCGTAATACTCAATGAACCAAAGCCTAGATTTATGTATTTTTTCCCTTTAAATAGTGAAGTTGAGGACTAGTACTTTGCAGTGAAGGATTTAATTTTCACTTGTGCCTTTATTTTAAGCCACCAATCAGTTAACGTCCTTCTAGTTTATTCTACCCGCTTAAAGTCTATTTTGCCCTCCCTGTCCCTAAACCCCAGTGCTTTGAAAAACTCTACCCCATCATCCTGAACTATTGGGTGAAGCCCTTTACAGAACATTATCAAGTATTCGGCAGTTTCCTAATCCTCTGCACACGCACTGCATACCGTGTCTACTCCTTCCTATTTCGCCCGGTATGTCTTGGTTCGCAATACTCCCGTCCTGGCCTCAAACAGTAGAGAACTACCCCAATATTATTATAAATTCTTTCCATGGCAATTTAATGTTTAAAAATACAATAGATCTCTAGTGCGGACTTTTTAATCATGCCAATTCTTTACATATCGGTCTCCGTTTCCTTCACCTTCTTTTTAACCGATAGTTCTTTTTGGTTTGGCCCCCTGCTGTTTTCTATGTATTTACCTATCAATTTTCTGGTTTGCTTCCTCCATTTTGTATCAACATTCTTCATGTACAAGTAGCTGAAAACCTTCCTAGCCCAATGCTCCTCCCCCATTTCTCTCTATCGCTTCTCAAATTTTATCTTGCTGCTAGCTTCCCTGCCCTCAAATGATGTCCTTTCCATATCACCTTGTACTCCCTGATTTGGTGTATTCCCGTGAGCTCCCAAAGCAAGCCTACCTATTCCATGTTGCTTAATTTCTAATCTTGCTGGAACTTCTGATTTCATGCACAAGACCGCATTGCCAAACGTTATACCAGGAACCATGACCCCACTCCATATTCCTCTCACAACATCATACCTGTTGTAATTCCACAGTGCCCTATTTTTCATCACTGCGGCATTCCTGTTACCTTTAGTCGTTACGTATGTTTTGTGATCCCTTATATACTCGGTCCCATTGCTAGTTCATACGCCCAAATATTTGTATTTATCTGTTATTTCTAGCGTCACATCCTGTATCCTAAGCTCACTACCTTCATTATCCTTAAATAATGACTGCTGATTTTTCCTTACTGAATCTGAAATCTAACCTATCTCCCTCATTATCGCAGATGTCCATCAATCTCTGCAAATCTTCCTTGTTGTTGACCATTAGCACTATATCATCTGCGTACAATGATGCTGGTAGTGCCTGTTCAATGAGTTTTCCTTGTTTGACTAAGGAGAGGTTGAAGCCCAGTCCACTTCCCTCTAATTTGGCCTCTAATCCTTGTAGGTACATCATGAATAATAAGGGTGACAGGGGACACCCCTGCCTAAGTCCCCGTTTCACCTCTGTGGGCTTGGATACCTGTTTTTCCCACTTTATAACTACCTTGTTACTTTTATAGATTTCCTTTAAAAGATTAGTGGCTCCATCTTCCACACCCAGTGTGTCCAGTATTCCCCACAAGTCCTCTTGAACCACTCTATCGTACCCTCCCTTGATGTCTAAAAATGCTAGCCACAGGGGCCTGCGTTCCTTTTCTGCTATTTCGATGCACTGTGTCTGTGAGAACAGATTGTCTTCCAACTTCCTCTGTTTTCGAAACCCATTCTGCAGTTCACTCAGCACACCCTCATCCTCTATCCATGCCTAATCTTCATCGCCAGCTTGTAGACTACTGATGTCACTGTTATAGGAAAGTAGTTGTTTATGTCAGCTTCGTCCCCCTTTCCTGCTCATCCTGCTAAGTTTCCATTCATCAGGGAATTCACCAATGATTATTATTTTGCTCACTGCCTCTCTCAAAGTCTGCTTCGATTTCGGACCCAATGTCTTTATCAGCATAATTGGAATGCCATCTGGGCCTGTTGATGTACTACTAGGAACCCTCTTCTCAGTCCTTTCCCACTCTCATTGTGAAAATGGAGCCATTGCGCCACTTGATCCATCCTTGTCTATTGTGGTGCATAAGGCACTTCTTTGTTGAAATTTTTCTGTCACCCTTGTACGGTACCTGTGCACAGTTTTTCTGTCACCCTTGTACGGTACCTGTGCATGAAAGTTGCACAGGTACCTACGGTACCTGTGCAACTTTCATGTACCGTAGCGCCGTCTAGCGGTGGCCCTTGGAAGCTATGAAGAACTTTCCTCAGATGGCAAATGTCTCTCTTAGTTGTATATCGTCGGTGGTTGCTTTGCAGCATAAGTGCAACACTTTTGGTTCCACAAGGTCAATAGAAAACAAAAAGGCCACTGATTTCATTGTGAGCATCACAGCATATAACAGGAGGCAAAGCTAGCTACTCCTTCAGATCAGTTCCTCAAAAAGCAGTGAATGGTGAAGCGGGTTACACTTTACAAGTATAAAAGGGTTGACTCTTGGACAAGTTGGTGGGGATTTGCTTCAAAAAGTGTCAACAGCGCAAGTAAATAACCAAGGCACATGAATGTATACAATGCCTATTTTGTGTTCGAGTGTAGTATACTGCCAGAGTTGCACCTCATATCGCATTTCTTGCATCTTGTTTTTCCGCTCGACATGGCTGCAGTGCAAACTGTACGAGAACGGATTATAAATGTGTCATATAATGAAAGGTCCTGTTTAAAAATGTCCCAACGCATCTTTCCACATCTGACGTACCTGTGAAGTCTCTTCATGATCTCCACATCTGCTGCACATTTAGTTCGGTATTGCCTGCTGATGGTGCTGTTCACTTAAATAAGTGAAGCTTTGAGTTAGTTGCTTTTGCATTATGAAGCAGGAACAGCGTGATATTTGCTATACGGGGACACTCAAACGAAGGAACACAGACAAGCGCCGTTTTCAACTGAACTTTTGTTTAACGAAAGGAAAATATATACAGGAAAACATTGAAAACATAAAAGCATGACAAGGTTTTTCTTTCAAAGGATGATCACGCGCTCTTCCAAAAGGCGATAATTCTTTCGTCTGTAGACAGACTGATGCCATGCTAATGCATATTTGCTGGTCTGTGTCACTTTTTTTGTGTCTCCCCATGTAGAACATCCCCTGTTAATACTTGCCTTGTTAATAATGCTGTTCGCATCATCCCTGACCTGTACCGTGTTATATATTTCAATTCTGAAGCACCGAAGACGTAGCATGATAGACAGAACATCATTTATTTCATTAACGTGAAAATTGTGTCTTGTAGCTGGTTTTATAGCCTGCTTGCCAACATCTTGCGGCATTCCTTTTTCTCTTTGTGTTTCTTTAATCAGAAAAGCACAATGAAATCATATGTGCAATATTTGCAAATGCCTCAGCTGGTTCTTGTGTTTAGGTCTCGAAGGCAGCCCTTTTTTTTTCCTCCTCTATTTTCTTTTGGGCTTTGAAGTGAGCTGTACAAGCGAAGTGCCAGAATGTGATGCAAGCAAAAATGAGATAAAGCACATGTCTGAGAATATCTCTGATATTACTGAGGGATTTTTACTGAGACACCCAATATCATATTGTGCTAACAACACAGTTGCAAAAACAAAATCAAAATGTGATTAAGGGCACTGGGCAGGCCTATAGCTATAGTACATCCCATGCATTTCTGGTCATCTAGAGGTAGTGTTTTTTCAGTGACTAAAAATAATATTGACGTAATCCCACACATCATCTTCTTCCAATTTTTCCACTCTCTCAACTGAAGCAGATTTTTAAAGTCTAACTAATAATATAACTTCTGCGAATTTTTTACCACTAGGACCTAAGTTTTTAGTTGATTGGCAGCTATGAAAATTTACTGCACGAAAACTGTAAATTTCATGATTTCTGCACTGCTTCAGTAGCTGTATGCATTTATGCAGAATACAAGAAAAAATAATCTACTGATTATCTTGGAATGCATTGTAAATAATGGTATCAAAGTAATAAAAAATTGGTTTTCAGGTGATCGAGAATAAATTTAGAAAACGGCTGAAAAGTGAGCACACTTTGTCACTAGCATGGTTCAACTATTTTATTTAGTGGCTACAAGCTTGTTGATCATTGCCAAAGACAGTTTTTCACTTTGGAGCTTCCCGTAACGTTTGCCTTGCTTCTTTTGTGAGCTGTCATGCAGCTCTATCTACAATGTATTGTCGAATATGGTCAATTTTTCCCAGCATATTGACTGTAGTTTGACCAGGCTTCAATCCTAACTATTTGAGAATTTTGTTCGTGTGATACTGCCATCATTAAATGCAAGAACAGTATGCAAAGTGGCATTCCTTAGTGCTCTGAACCTCTCTGCAACACAATTCCCAACTCTTGCACCGAGCTGTTTGCATGCTCTGTTCAGTCTAATTGCATCACAAATATCAGCCATGTGCATTAGAGCCTACCTATTGTCAACCTGCATGATTTTCACATCGAAGGACTCAGAAAAGGCTGTGAGGTTCAACGATGAAGAGCTTGCTGGATTTAGCGTTCAGCACTTCAGAACATCACTGGCATTTATTCAAATTTTTGTATTTTTTGCCGCGAAATACACACTAGCTGAAGACCCTTACCCTCAGCATATAAACTTTTCGACAAGTGTGACAAACACATGGTGTGATGAAGCTAGGAGTTGAAAGTGTTTGAACCAATGCGCTTTGAAGACATAGTGTGAATACAATGGTGCACAGAGTCTTCAGACTTCCTCTGAAGTTGCCTGACAATTTCCTTTACACAACTAACTCTAGACAAACGTTTTGGCTCTCGTAATTGAAGATTTAAAAAAAATACATCATAAGCTTAGAGCCCTGGCGACGGGCTTGCTCTAGGGTGCATATTCATTCACTACATGCTTTCAAAAAAACAACTTTTGAGATGCAAAAAGTGCTGTTTAACATAATAACATGAATGTGCAAAATATGCTCGAGCCACTCTTCCCAAATTGCAAAGAAAAAAAAAAGTTATATTTTTAAAAATTTTGCTCTACCCTGTGTCCTTAAGTGCTCCAAGCAACGCAATGGGTGAATTATTTATAATTCTGTGCACTTCATCCAGAGGGAAGGCGGTCCAAACTCTCTGTCAGCGCCCCTCCCTACAGCCAACCTCCTATCACCAATTGGGACAAATGAGTGAAACCACTGTGAGCATACATTAACAGTATTTATGCTGCGAAGGGCCTTTTCTGTCAGTAAAAGCAAAAAATTCATCACCACACCACCCTCTCCTATGTTACTTTAGACGACCACCCCCCTAAAATGCGTGGCGGGATCAGCCCCTGATCTTCTTGAAATGTTTTAATCACATACCCAAAATTCTTTCACTTATCACAATATGCTTTCACAAAAATAGGAGGGCAATCAAAATGCAAAAATCTGCGCTCTTTACTCAGTGTGAACATTCCTAAACTGTCTGTTGCCTACTAGAGTCCCAATGACGGCCATGTTGATGTACAGTTGTGCTGTTTTTGAGGCCATGAAACTTGCGAATAGTTTCAAAAATGTGACATTTTGTGTATTAAACTGTGTGGTGCAATTAAGCTGACAATGTGAAGAAAATATTCATCATTTTCCTACCACAGTTCTAGCATTTTTTATATTAAAAGCACTTAAAGTATTTTGTAGCTATGAATTGCAGCCTGTACATAATCTTACGTTAAACCTTTGACATCCTCTCATTGCAGGGGGATAAGTAGTACAGTGAGACGATGCATCAACAAGGAAACCGGCGAGGAGTTTGCTGCAAAAATTATCGACATTAGCTCCGATACTGATGGGTCAGGGCCAACAAGTCTCTATCAGGCAACGAAAAGGGAAATCGATGTGCTGAAGAGAGTGGCTGGTCACCCCTACATTAGTAAGTGCTATACTTGTCTCACTAATTGAAGATACTGCCTTACATGGACCATGCAGTCATTCAGCTCATTCGTGTATCACAAAATAACAAATGAGAGCAACTAATTTGCAGATTATGTTTAGTGTCACTTCGTGTTTTTCACTCGGGGATTTTAGTTTGTTCATATAGACTTTTTGTTAGAACAATGCATTGGTGATAGTGAGTGGAGTCAAGGTGATGGTCAGAGTACGAAAACATGTGGCCAGGTTTCTGAAATGCTGAAAATGATGTGCTTGACGATATATATGAGTCGGGTCAAAGCTGGGGTGGTAGGGCGGTGCACGGTAGTAACAAAGTCGTGCCATCTGGTATGGTGTGATTTGTCTGACTTTTGCTGTTGGTTGATTGGTTTTTTTCTTAAGAGGGCCAGGACACAGCCACCCTCTTTTCAACTAAATATAGAACTAAAGGTTCTGGTTCCGACGGCTGAATTCCCACAGTGGTCACGTAGGCCATTGCAAAACATATTGGCTGGTTATCGAGAGTGAACTGTTGTCCACTACTTTGTGGGTACACTCCCTGATTGAAGTGAGGAGTTAGTTGCAGTGACACGATTGATAGATAAGGGGCTAAGCCCGAGATGGGAGCCGTCCAACATCTTAGACATAGCTCAGAGGCATACTTACCCTGGCACAGGCAACAGAGGTCATGGGCAGAAGGCAAAGCTGCGCTATCTAGCTGTGGTATAACCTGGCAACTGTTCGCTGGAAAAGGCAACAGTGTGTCGGCTTACGCCACAGGAGTGAAGAAAAGAGACGCCTGAATGACAATCGACTCCAGCAGGGAACGTGAGCCTTCGCTTGACGTACCACCGTCAAGCGGCGTTTTTATTTTCTTCCTTTTGCGGTCGCACGCTCCCCATTTCGCGCGCCGTCGAAACGAGAGCGCTACAAGTAGTCACTCAGCTCTTGATAGTAGCAATAGTAGCAAGAGCTGATGAGCGAGTTCAGCATGAACAAAGTCCTTGATCTGTCAGGGCAGTGACTCAAGGTTTGGAGTGGGATTCCTAGGACTTAAACCAATCCTCACTGTTGTTCTCACTGGGCTCTCACTGATGCTGGGTACTAGCACATGCCAGTAGTGAAGCCGGGTTGGATGTCGGGTGGCTTGACAGACTGCTATGTTTGTGAAATCCGAAGACTGCTTTCTAAAATAACCCTGGCTTTAAGGACATTATGCCTGATGAAGTTCGAGCAGTGTGTTTTAATGCTGCCGTTTATATCAGCAAAAAACGAACCCAGATCCTCGTGTTATCCCTAGTTTTCCTGATCTTTTAGCACGCACTATGTTCACTGTTCACCTTTTCAGGCAGAGAGCCAAGTTTGCATCAAGCCTACATAGCGGGGGCCGCACGGTGAATCAGTGGGGAGGGGGGGATTTCGCTGGCAAGTAGAAAAAAAGTTTTACGAATTAACATAATGTACAAATTTGGAATAAAATTATGTTTATTTCCGGCATGCCCGTCTCAAGGTTGCGATTTACAATCATATGTTGCAAGCGAAATCCTTATCAGATGTCAAAACTGCCACGTAGGCCAAGTTCTCATGTCATGCCGAAAGGCGCATGACACTGCTCTGCAAGCTGCATGCGGCTGCAGCTTGCCAATCCCTGATGTTGGCAATTTCAGGGCGGGGAGCAGCCTCCACTGAATTGTGCAAGTGTTGACGTCCTTCTTTTTTGTGAGCTGTTTTTAACAATGTGCCAGCTGGCCCCTAAATGTGTGCTACCAAAATATGACAAGCAATGGGCTAAGAGCAATTCTACCTGTAACAGAAAAAGCAAGGGACTCTTTAACAAATTTTTGCAGTCCCACAAGTGTGTTCTTTGTAATAAACATATCTCTTATAACAAATAAACTTTCAAACTTCAAAGAACTCGACTGGCACTGGCAATATTGCAGCAAACACAATCTACAGCTCATGCGTCACTTTGGGCTGGCAATGTGGCTGCAGCTATAGGCATTCCTATTCAATGCAGTATATTGTCGCAGGAAAAATGCTGAGGATAACAATTAAAGCTCTGAGCAGAGCGCGCTTGAACTGCGGCAGCATTGTGCATTTTGTTGTTAAATATATGCTCTGTGTATAGATTTTTCCTCGTAACAATGTTATAAAGCTGGTATATTTTGGGGTCATAATTTCCATGTTTACACAAGTGTAAGAGGATTATTTAACCATATTTACAGAATATTTTATGTGCAAACATCTTTTACAGTGATTAGCTGAATTCCTGTCCATATGTCCTCCTTTTTTTGCAGTTGAGCTGCATGATGTGTTTGAATCCACAACATTCATTTTCTTGGTGTTGGAGCTGTAAGTACGTTTTTTTTTTCTCCCAGAATCAATTGCTTCTTGATAGCACTTTAGCATACAGAACTTAAATTTGCTGGGATAGACAGCATGTGACATGAACTCGCATCAGCAATTCACCTGGTCCCCACTTGGTGTAGATCATCATCATCATCAGCCTGGCTACGTCCACTGCAGGACAAAGGCCTCTCCCATGTTTCGCCAGTTAACCCAGTCATGTGCTTGCTGCTGCCAGTTTATACCCACAAACTTCTATCTGCCCACCTAACCTTCTGTCTCCCCCTAACCCGCTTGCCTTCTTTGCGAATCCAGTTAGTTACCCTTAATGACCAGCGATTATCCTGTCTACGCGCTACATGCTTGGCCCATGTTCATTTCTTCTTCTTGATTTTAGCTATGATATCCTTAACCCCCGTTTGTTCCCTAATCCACTCTGCTCTCTTCTTGTCTCTTAAGGTTACACCTACCATTTTTCTTTCCATTGCTCACTGCGTCGTCCTCAATTTAAGCTGAACCCTCTTTGTAAGTCTCCAGGTTTCTGCTCCGTAGCTAAGTACCGGCAAAATACAGCTGTTATATACCTTCCTCTTGAAGGATAGTGGCAATCTACCTGTCATAATTTGAGAGTGCTTGCCAAATGTGCTCCACCCAATTCTTATTCTTCTAGTTACTTCAGTCTCGTGGTTAGGCTCTGCGGTTATTACCTGCCCTAAGTAGACATAGGCTTTTACAACTTGGAAGTGCACTATTACCTATCTCGAAGCGCTGCTGTTTTCCGAGGTTGTTGCACATTACTTTCGTTTTCTGCAGATTAATTTTAAGACCCACCTTTCTGCTCTCCTTGTCTAACTCCGTAATCATGAGTTGCAATTCGTCCCCTGAGTTACTCAGCAATGCAATGTCATCGGCGAAGTGCAGGTTACTAAGATACTCTCCATTAACTCTTATCCCTAACTGTTCCCATTTTAGGTTTCTGAAAACCTCCTGTAAGCACGCGGTAAATAGCCTTCGAGAAATTGTGTCCCCCTGCCTTACACCATTCTTGATTGATATTCTGTTGCTTTCTTTATGAAGCACTATGGTAGCAGTTGATCCCGTGTAGATTCCTTCCAGGATGTTTATATATGCTTTATCGACACCCTGATTCCGCAGTGTCTGCATGACGGCTGATATTTCTACTGAATCAAACGCCTTCTCGTAATCTATGAAGGCTATGTATAGTGGTTAGTTATATTCTGAGCATTTCTCTATTACCTGATTGATAGTATGAATGTGGTCGATTGTTGAGTAGCCTGTTCAAAATCCTGCTTGTTCCTTTGGTTGATTGAATTCTAATGTTTTCTTTACTCCGTTAGCAATTACCTTTGTAAATAGCTTGTATACTACAGAGAGCAAGCTGATCGGCCTGTAATTCAAGTCCTTGTCATCGCCTTTCTTATGTATTAAGATGATGTTAGCGTTCTTCCAAGACTCTGGCACTCTTCCGGTCAGGAGACACCTCGTAAACAGGGTGGCTAGTTTTTCTAGCACAATCTGTCCTCCATCTTTCAGCAGATCTGATGTTACCTGATCCTCACCAGCAGCTTTGCCTCTTTGCATGCTCTCCAAAGCTTTTCTGACTTCTTCTATCATTACTTGTGGGGTGTCATCTGGGTTTCTGCTAGTTCTTAAAGTCGTGGTTGTCCCAGCTACTGTACAGATCCCTGTAGAACTCCTCCGCTATTTTAACTATCTTATCCATATTGGTAGTTATTTTGCCTTCTTTGTCCCTTAGTGCATACATCCGATTTTCGCCTATCCCAAGTTTCCTCTTCACTGCTTTGACACTTCCTCTGTTTTTCAGAGCATGTTCAATTCTCTCCATGTTATACCTTCTTAAATCAGACACCTTACGCGTATTAATCAACTTCGAAAGCTCTGCCAGTTCTATTTTGTCTGTTGTACTTGAGACTTTCATGATTTCAAGCTTCTTAATGAGATTCTTCGTTTCCTGGGAAAGCTTGCCAGTGTCCTGTCTAACTACCCTGCCTCCAACTTCCACTGCACACTCCATAATGATACTCGTAAGATTATCATTCATTGTATCTACGCTAAGGTTGGTGTAGATCATGGACCGATAATGCTGAATAGTTTTTCATGTCGTGATATGGCTGGGGAAGGCTGCAGCTTTTTGGACAAACTCGCAGTGTCTGGCAACCAATACACTTCCTATCTGCTCAAGGACAGTTGCATGGTTGTCAACATCTGTACACGTGCTGGCACATGGTTCAGTTAATTTACAGGGGCAATCACTTTCATCTGCATTTATTTGCATATGTATTTATGCGTGGCACATGTATAACTGATTACACATTTCACCCAGAGAATAGGTTGTCCACGACTGTACTCGCCTTTATAATTGTGCTGTGAATGTCACTTGCATATGCATGCTATGTCACCTAACTTGCTGGTGTGAAGTTCGCCCAATGAAAGAACTGGGACAAAGTGTGTGCATGTATGTTCATATGCCTATTAATAGAGTTTGTGCTGGTTCACTAGTTTGCGACGGCAATGGTTAGGCAAGAGAAGGGGAGCAACTGAGACCACGCGGTCGATACCAACTTTTTCTTGTATAAATTTAATGGAGAATAAAAAAAAAATTTCGATCTTCCATTTTGATACCTGCATTTTTCACCGACCCAGCCACATAGCAGTGTAGGCTGTAATCGTGCCGCATTGACTATGGTGATGGGGCTCATCAGTGCACTACTGTCGCAAGATCAAGGGGGTAGCCGTAATGTGATTATGTGATGCAGTCATAATAGTGAGGGGCCTGTCATGATAGCAACACAACAACGCTGACACTATAAAACAGTAACTATAGTGATAGGGCCTCTTAGTGTAGATACCATCAGCGTAGCAATATCTTAAAAATGAGGGGGCTGTTACTGTAAATTTGTAGTCACTTTGGACCCTATCACCATGCGGCTTTAGAAGCATAGTGGTTCGGCGCACTGTTCAAAGAGTGATAGTGCTGCAGATCGTCAGATCGAATCCCCCAACTCCTTCCCCCTCGGAAATGCATTGACATTGGCGTTACTTGCTGGAGTCATAATTTTTCTTTTCAAAAGAAAGTTATGTTGCTGCCTGTGGTGGCTGTTAGACAGTCCTACTGTCTGGATTGCAAAGTGCTGTGGGCAATGATGCGTCATGCTGCGCTGCCCTGGTTGTAATCGCTCTGAACAAGTGAACTTTTATTTCACTTTTCAATATTGTTTGTTTCAAGTAATTATTTTAAATGATAGTCCTGTTGTAGATTCACAGCGGAGCAATGGGAAGAGCCGCTGGTCAGTGAAAACCTGACAATCAGCTGAGTCGAGCTGACATGACCGGACTTGTAGAATAATGGCAGCCGCAGTGGAGCCCTAGCTGGTCTGAGCTCTTTAGCAATGCTACAAAATAATAAGTTTCCAACATCATCACCATCAAAAGTGCGCAGGCACAGTAGTAAATATACGGTGGTAAATAACAGCGATGTCAATTTAGCCACTTTCACTATGGGCTGTGGCATTGTAATGCTGTAGGCACTGTTACTAAAGTGATTGGAACAGTTTGTAGGGTTTTTGTTCTCATGAAAAATGACGCTACACGCTCAAAAATCACCCGTCACAGCCATTGTATCATCCAATGGCTAATTTGAGAATAGTGTGCTTGGTCGTTACTGGAGCAGCTGCAGGAGGTTGCGACCTGCCCAAGTACACACGCTATCGTACTGAAAAGTCACGTAATGAAGGGTAAAAAAACACAAGCTCATGAGGCACGCATGACGTGTTTTCTTTCCCCATGTCATTCCTCCCTGCTTAGCTTCCTGCGCTTTCTTAGGGACGGGAGAGGAGAGAATGCAGTTTCAACGTGCGACAAAGTTTTGTAACTCCGCTCGTATTGGAAAGATTCCGAAAATTTTTGCATCATTGAATTCATGAGCCATTGGGCTCCTTTAGTAAGTCCATTGCATGTTCACTTGAAAAAGTGTTGCAGAGCCCCTTTAAAGGAGCCGATTTGATCTCTTGAAGTCTGTGCATGTGTGTGATTTCAAGCAAAGTAGTCTCGAAATCAGACTCGCATGCGTATTGTTATTTTGGGGCTTATTGAGACATACTGTCTAGCTACACAGCCCTCAGAATTGGAGCACATGTTCATCTGCACTAGGTTTTACGTTTGGAATGAGCACACATGTTCTGTTGATTAGGGTACTTTCAGCGCGATTCTAACTGAAGTCACAAACCGATAATGCCCTGTGCACCTCCTATTGTGACTCGAAATCCAAATGGTAGGGCCGTCTAACAAGGGACACATCTACTTGACTTTCTTTTAAAAAAAAAAAAAAGATTACGACATTTTCATAGCAGTAAGGTCAATATTGACGCACTACCCTGAAAAAAAAAAAAGACAAGGTGACAAAGCAGCGATTGATCTGACAATTTGCAGCACTACCGCTACTTGAACAGCGCGCCGAACCACTATGGCACCAAAACCACTCGATGGCAACGTCTAAATGAGTGCAAATTTACACCAACGTGCCCCCTCACCGTAGTTACTGATTTACAGTGACTGGGCTCATCACTACAGTTGCATCACTATTAGAACGGGCCCCGTAACTGTTACGATTTCATTGCGCTGACAAGCCCCCTCACTGCTACATCGTACTCAGTGCCTAATTGTACACTGTACCAGGCTTTCTCCAATAAACGCACAATGTATTGTTGGTGCATTTCTCTCTCTTTGGCATGAAGTGGCCATAGCAGGCCATTGTAGTTGTGTTCCAGATGGTGCAACCTCACATTGCTGAACTTGTTGTTTACCTGCCCTAGATGCCGGCATGGGGAACTGTTCGACTACCTTACTAGTGTTGTTGCTCTTTCGGAGAAGAAGACCAAGTAAGTCCATCTTGGCTGCTATTTCTGCAGTTACATATCGCTATTAAAGCTTTACTTGTGTTGAAGTTTCATTCACTTATGGTGCTCAACTGCGGATCAAAGGGATCAAATCTCGTGCACCCGTCTTCAATGGAGGCAAAAGGCTAGAGGTCGGTGTGCTCAAATATAGGTGCACGTCTAAGAACCCTGGGTCCCTCTGTTAAGGCATCTCTCTCCACTTCGGTTTTGATAATCGAATGGCGGTTTTGGGAAGTATGCCCCACAAATTATTATTGCATTTTCATTTGCTAATGCCGAAAGAGTTTCACATGTTGCACATGGGTTTAGAAAATGCCCCAAGCATCTGAATGAGCCTGGCTGGGCAAACTGTTGAGTGCTTTACTGCTGTGAAAACACAAGGTGGCACAGCTGGAATCATGCCTATTAGCTGGTATATTTCCAGAAGTGTTTGCAAGATCCAATAGGCTAGTGTTAGTTTTTTGTGTAAATTTGTGAGCTGCAAAGAGAGTCATTTTGAGATTTTTAGACAATCATCTGATATTGTAGGAGATTTTTCTTTTAAACATGAAACTGCGTGGAAAGGTGAATACTGAGCATGTTGTAATATTCTAGCGCTTTCAATATTCGAATAAATATTACTGTATTCAAATTCACTTTGACATGAACTTAATTAATTAGAAATTTTGAGGTACTAATCGAAATGAATAAACAGACATATAACAAGTGTTCCAAGAGATGGGTCCAATAACCTTACATATATATACAACAGCAAAATGCAGTATTTGCTCTCCGTCTTCACAAGATGGTTGAAGACATCACTTGGGACAGTATTTAAGAAAGTTACATTAATTGACCTTTTAATTAACTATAAGAGTAAAGCAGTTAAGTCAAATGAGAGAATGTAGGTTTTTCATTTGAAAAACGATTTCGTTGTGCGGCTGTGTGGGCTTCGCTGGTAATAACAGCATGCATGATTTACATATGTTGACGAACGAGGAAAAACTGCACCTCTGTAACCATTGTCTTGAACAGTGATGCCATTCTAAACATCTACTTAATTCGTTCATCGCTGCTTCGGTATCATTGTTGAATTTGCCTGAATTTCATTATGCACAATAACTGATAAGGGCTCTCTTTTTTTAAATCTCAAAGCTGTGATGGATTTTTCGCATGAAGAATTTCAGTTCTTTCATTTGACTCTACATAATCCCACTAACTAAAAATTTAATTAATTGAACTTTCTTGCTCATTGTCCAAGATGATGTCTTTAACCATCTTAAGATGAAAGCCACTACAGAAAAAGCAATTGTGAAAATAAAGAGGAAATATTGCATTTTTCTGATTTTTTTAGGATGTTGGAACTTGTGTAAACTGCATGTAACAAGCTATAAAGGCGGTTTCACTTCACTGGAGGAGTGCTATGCCACAACCCTATTTTAAGGTTAAACGAACATATTACCTTCACGTTGATTAATATTTTATATTGCGATAACAATTATATGGACAGTCTCAGCTGGTTTTGCTATCATTGTCGTCGCTGCTATCATTCACGTATATATATATATATATATATATATATATATATATATATATATATATATATATATATATATATATATACGGGGAAGGATGCGCTAGCCTCCTCTTTCTGCAGAGCGAACATCGCCTTTCCAGCTGGGGGCCGGGGTCATCTGCGCACGTGCTTATCTCGTGAGCGAAAAGGGGGAGAGGGGGCTTGTGGTTGCCACGTTATTGCAGCAACGATCAGTGTGCGATTTGTGTCCCCACAGCTGGCGGGACGTTCTACACGCTGCGCTCTCAGCACGAAAAAACAGTGCCAAAAGTATACCTGAAGCGATCGTGTTCTCTTACACCAGCGTTTTGTAGAGTTATGTTGGATCCGATCTAAATGAGTTGACTGCCAGCCTCACTTCATATAACATAGCGATTTGTCGCTATCACATTCATTGCTTCACATTTTAGTGAAACTGATTTTGTGCAATCATCCCTGTCACAGTCACAAACTGCACTTTACAACATGCGCACAAGTATACATAGCCACCGAGAAAGCTTCTTGAGACACAGCTAGGTATCGGGCGGCTATGCACGTCTTGCATGTTCTGTACCGTTTGTCATAAGTTACTTAAGACTGATACGCAGAGAAAGAATCTGAAACATGTGGTACCGTATAAAACCGCATGCGTGCCACCACGTAATTATCTTTACTGTTCTCACCGTCTCATGTATTTATGGACAGAGACAAACCAATACCACAGTCGCCTTGACGCCCGTGCTCGCATGACTTACCTATCGTTCGCATTTTACCTCGCCTGCCTACGTCAGCGAGTGCATTTGCACGCATTTCAAAATTTCAGGCTGCAAGAAACCAAAGTGTATGTATATTCACACACACATATACGTAAGAGAGCTTGCACAGCCGCTCCTGTTGCGTGTGTTCAGCTGCCCCTCATCAACATGATACAATTACCGCCAAGTGCTTTGCCATCCTACAGTCACCGCACACATTGGCAATTTGCAGCATGAACACATGCTCGATGCCCGCACACACCGTCAATATCTCGCACGATTATGTCGTCTGCGAAGTACCTCTACTGTGCTTCACGGAAGCGTGGATAGACACTGCCGGGATGCAAGTGCATCAGCCTCGCAAAACCGCCGAGCTGCTGGAGTCACCATTTACAAATGCTTCGACGGGATAACGCTTTTACTGCGCAGCGTTCCATACCAACTCAACTTGCTGCCCCATCACTTGTGGTGGTGCATGTGCTGTCAGAACATCTCACGGCTTCATTGTCGCAGCAGTCTACATCTCGCTGGGGACCTCGCGGAACGACATCATTAAATTCTTGCTCCACAATTTCAGTGCGGTGTGCCAAGAGCATGTGCTGGTGATCGTCACAGGAGCGTGAATGTACTTCAATGCGAAAATGAGTGGCTTGTGGCGTTTTCATCAGTGCTGAACTTGGAATTTACCTTCTGTCTGACGTCACACAGCCAACTACACACAACACAACGTGTCTAAATATGGTGTTCGGAAAGAGTGTTGCGACACGAGTGCACTGCGCGTCATTGCCAAGATACTTCAGTGACTACAAGGTGGTTGTCGCTGTCATCGAGTGAACTGTGTTTCATTTATATTCACCAGTGTTTCTATCGAATACTATATTTGCTGCCTTTAATTAATACATGTCATTAAATACTTAATTTATCTTGCTATGTGAGTCTTGCATTACTATCATTACGAGCACATCTGAGAGAGGACCCCACCACATATAGATGCGCTCTACACATAACGAATTGCCGCCAGTGGCGACACACAACATATAACCCTTAGTACCAGCATACGCTGCCCACGGCAGGTGCTTCTCATCAACGCCGTACTATGCAAGAGCCTTGCTGTGGTCATCTACTGTGGCCACGGTGCAGGAAACTTGGTTACTTAGCAAGCGCACGTTTACTACATTTAATATTGCTCCTAAAAATGCTAGCCTTGCTTTGTAAAGCATTCGAATATGTTGCTATCGCAATCATTGCTTTGCCCTTTTGGCGAAACTGTTACTTTTTTTCTTTTAGTTTAAAAGCTTGTTGTACTGACTTATATGTCCCAAGTGCAGTAAACTTTAAAAGGGTCCTGCAACACTTTTTCAAGTAGCCATGGAATCGATTCAACAAACGAGCTTATTGCCATTCGTGGTATAACTGCAATTGTGCCATTTTGCTACAATTTAATGTCCCTGTGCCTAACTGCACATGCTCAAGTACAGCTGGTGCCAACTGCATCAAAGTTAATTAGTCCACCCGTTTACACAGCATCAAACCATTTAAGGCCCAAAAATATTCTTGGTCGCAGCATACACTTTTTCGTTCCGTTCCGATTCTACACTGTTCTCCCCCTCCAACGCCCAAGGAGACCTTAAAAAAAAAAATGAAAAGAGAGATAGAGAACCATCGGCACTATTTTTCACCTAACCAATCGGTTGCCACCTGTCATATGGCATGTCTTCATGGGTGGCCATAGTTATTGCCCAACTGGGTGAGTTGCACGATGACTCATAACCAGGAATCGCTTCCCGATAGCATATTAAGGTAAAGAAATCGGTGAACACAGGTTGTTACTGAAGTCAGCATTTGGACAGGCAAACTTGTCTTCTTCAAAATGACTTGAAGAAGACTCCACATTATACCTGGATTGATCACAGACTCCGGCTTGGTAACATCATTTTGTATCAGTTTTATTTTTTGCAACGCTTTTTTCTGAATATTTCGAAAATCAGACGTGCTCAACCCAAAGTCCTTGGCAGTGAAAGGAAAGTGCCATTCAGTGCTCATGCTTTTAAAAGTTACTGAATACAATGAAACTGATCAATATTGAGTTGTGGTATCTATACAGGCAATTTAAAAAATCTATGTTGGTGTTTGCAACGAGTTTTCTTTTCCTTCTTTCTCTGATAGACTGCTGGTTTTCCGGGTAGGATTTAGTTCTTTTTGGAATGATTTTATGGCGCCTATCATTTGGGAGATGATTCACGCCTATCATTTGTAGCAACCGTATGTCCCTGCCCTTGATGGTTCAACACATATCTTGTGCAGTGCAGTCAAACCAGAGTGTTACACTCTTTTGTGCTAAAATCAATGGCTGCTCGTGTTGCTTTTGTCTTCCTGTTTATATTGCAGCCTATTGTTTATATTGCAGCCAGTGTGCACACAAATAGGAATATTCACCGAAAATTTTTGTGTGTTCTGCGCCAAGTAATACTAACTTCCGTTTTGTCTGCTCCAAAACCTGCTGCAGAACACAGTTCCTCTTGCTCCCAATCTGCTCCAAAACAGACTTCTTCCCGCTCGAAAAATTGCTCCAAATCCTAACCTGGCTGGATCAACACTGTTATTGCCTCACCAATTATTGCCTCACCAGTGCGAGTGGAGTTGCGAAGATTTGTCGCACGCATGCAATTGCATTCTCTCTTCTGTCATACCGACGAAGGCACTGGAAGCTAAGCAGGGAGGGATGACGCAGCTGGGAAGGAAAAGCATCACGCGTGCCTTGGAATCTTGAGCACTTTTTTTTTTCCAAATGGGGCTTCTCAGCGTTATCATGCTCACATGCGTGGACAAGTCACGGCGTCCCGCGGCAGCCACAGTAACAACCGAGCGCGCCATGCTCAAATTGGCCAATGGCTGATACAATGACTGTGACAAGAGATTTTTGAGCTTGTAGCTTCATTCGTCGAGAAAAGAGAAAACAATTTTTAAGAGACTTTAAGAATTTCTTGTCAATTCCAGGCCGCATGCTGCTCTACAATATTTGGCTTACATATTCTCGAGAGCCTCGACTCCCAATCGGCATCATTTTCTGACCATGTTTAAAAAGTGTTGCAGGGCCCCTTTAAAACGTCACCTATTTTACCGGTTATCAGTTGCATTCTTCCAAAGGTCAATTTCTGCTACTATTCAAAATTGATGCCACTTTTCTCCCTTTGAAACAAAAAGAATTACATTTGCACATGCCTTCTGTCACTTAAAAAAAAAAAAAAACGTACTGGTTGCTTGGGTAATAACAAATATGTTCACTTTTCTTTCATCGAATCACTATTTGGTGCGAACCTAAAATTTACTTTTTCATACATGCCATCAATTTGTATTGAAATGGCTTTTAGCAAATATGTGTATGCAATCAAATCCTGGGACAACATAATTGATGTAAACATTTTTGGAAACATTGCAGTGCACACACACGGAAGGCGAGAAAACAAAAAGGCGCGATTTTTCTGTCCACTGTGTGCGCGCCGAAATGTTTACAGGAATGTCCTGAAACCAACTCGCTCAATTTTGCCATACAATTATAATTGATGAGATTTGGAAAAAAAGTGCCCTCTTGACTTTTCAAATGCAAGCCACACAATTTTGTAAAATTGAATAAATTGAACTTGTGCTTTATTGCCAGCAAGTGCTCAATGGCATCAGACTTTTGTTTGGCCGCAACAACCTGGTCCATTCAGGCAGCCCTTTTAGCAGTGTGAGCACAAAGCAATAGAACTTTGCTGTGGCCCCGCCACAGTGGCCTAGTGGCTAAGGTACTCGGCTGCTGACCCGCAGGTCGTGGGATCAAATCCCGGCTGTGGCGGCTGCATTTACGATGGAGGCGGAAATGTTGTAGGCCCATGTACTCAGATTTGGGTGCACGTTAAAGAACCCCAGGTGGTCAAAATTTCCGGAGCCCTCCACTACCGCGTCTCTCATAATCATATGGTAGTTTTGGGACATTAAACCCCACAAATCAATCATTAGAACATTGCTGTGCTATGGCCGAGCGAAATCAAGTGGTGGAGTCAGTACTGCATCTGTGCAGATTGTTTAGGCACACAGGTCTCTAGCAATAAGTATTCACCAACTACAATTGTGTTCATAGCAATGAGCAGAAGGTTCATATAGAATTTATGTGTGCAACATCAAAACGTGGTGGCAGCTGTTGAAAATATAGAGAGCTATTTAACAGTATCCCACCCACGAACATGTAATGTGCACACTGCATCGTGGTGTGTAAACAATCTCTTGCCAACTAGCTCCTAGTAGAGAAAAAAAATGCAGATTGTACGCTTGATAGTGCTAAGCATGTGCAACATCAAGTGCTTGTGATCCCTTGCAATATTGTCAGGCTGCCATCTTCAATTTTGCAACATTCCTAAGTGAAAGTTTCTTACAAATCTTGGTTTAATGAAGAAATCTAAGTTGAAAATACAATACTTTAAGGAAATCTGTTTATTGTAAGGACATTTTTTTTCTTTTCATTTTTCAATTGAATGGAAAATTTATATTACTGGCAAAGTGACCATTTTATATCAGCGTTGTACTTCCTTTTATAAACTGATATTAACTTTATGATTAATAGATACAGCAAGAGAAGAGTGCTCTAAATGTGACTGTTATATTGTAGTTATTCTGAGCTGTGGTTTTAATTATATGTGTTTTTCATCTACTTTGAATAAGCACAGCTCCTTGTGGGTTGTGTGGTTTTAAGTAGGGCTCTACAAATACTGAAATTTTCAAATATATTTCTTAAGAGTATTGTCTATTTACTTTAATAGATTGAACTATTGCTCACGAAGATAGAGTTAACAGTTTCATTCGCTAAAGATCAAGTTATAGTGCTTCCAACTGAACCTAATTCTCTTGAGCTGTCAAAAAGATTGATGGCTCTTACTTTTCAATAATAGTCAAAGTGTGAATGCACTGGTATCATTCTCATGCAGTCTTTACTATAATGCTGTGCAGTTCTTCCTCAAAGGGACTTCATGCTGGGTGAGAAAAAATGTTTTGTGGTACACGTTACTGCTTTTTCTATGTAGGAGCATCATGAAGCAACTTTTTGAAGCTGTTGAGTTCATACATTCAAAGGGCATTGTTCATCGAGACCTAAAAGTGAGTTTCATTTGCTGTGTAGGTGTTACGTACAGCACTTTATGGGTGTACTTTTGTAATACTTGACACCATACCCAAGCAATCCTCCTTGCATTAGGCCTCAGGCGATTTTAATAGAAAAGTCTTTTGTGTTGAGCATACTTTCCTGTGACCAGAGAAGAAGCGTTCACTTGCCATGACGGTCTGTCTAGTGCTTATAGCGCACAACTGCTGACCTGAAGGCTGGGTTCACGTGGGTCCTTGAAATCCTTGAAAACCCTCCAATTAGAAAAATTCGTTTTCAAGGCCTTGAAAGAGCTGGAATTTTCACACATCTTTAAATCATCATTGTTGCACATCTTTGAATAATCATTGTCGCAATCATTGAATTGCTTTGTAACTACTGTTTGTATTTCTTGTATTTCATTGCACTTGTATTCAATATTTTCCCTGTAGCTCAGCTTACTACTGTTAAAAAACAGACCCCTGCAACTGCCCTTCATTGGGCTCTAGGGTCCTGCCAGTATATTAATAATAAAAAATTCTATGTATTTTACACAATGCACAGCGCATAATTTATGATGCCGTATATGTAGCAGGTGGCATATATAATGTTCCCATTACAAAAAAATAAAGATCAGTAGCTTCTGCACGGAACCAACATCGTGCATTTCTCAAAACTCAGAAAAGGCTGGTTCAGGAGAACAAGAACAAGAAATGTTGCATTGAGGAAGAGATCGAAATGCTTTCAAAAAAGAAAAAGAAACTAGAAGCCGCTGTAAGAAATTGAACAGCTACAGGCAGAGACAATTAGCGACTTGATGTGCATCAAACAGCCTTAGGAACACTGCCAAGACCAAACGGGAGCAGATCGTGGATATTGATATGAAAACAAGGTGTTGTGTAATAACTATTCCTTAATTTTTCCAATCTCAATACAAGTTTGCCCCTCGTGTCCTACTGCAAGTGATTACCTATGCAACTTTAAGAAACTATGATTGAAAGTTGGGTAGAAAAAAAATGTCACTGGAGCCATTTTTGTGACGTCTGCTCCAGTGATGTTACCCCTTTTCGATGAACTCTAGTCATCTTAAGCATTTATCCTCCCCTGAAGATGTGTTTATTGGGTTTCGGACGGACAATGTGGTCCTTGAAAATTCGCTCACAGCCTTAAAAGTCCTTGAAAACCCTTGAATTTTCGTCATGTAAATGAGCACGAACCCTGTGAAGGTCACGGGATCGAGTTCTGGCCGCTGCGGCCGCATTTTTGATGGAGGCGAAATTGCTCGTGGCCCATGTACTTAGATTAGGTGCCCATCAAAGAACCTAGTCGAAATTTCTCCAGCCTTCCACCACGGTATCTCTCATAATCATATTGTGGTTTGGGTACGTCAAACCCCATAAATTATTATATCATTATTATTATGGATGTGCAAATATTCATAATTTTGAATATTTTTCTAATGGTGTGCACTATTCGATTTGATTCGCATTGGATTCTTACTATTTGAACTTCCAAAGACTAGTAGTGTCAATGCCCTCCACCACGGTATCTCTCATAATCATATTGTGGTTTTGGTACGTCAAACCCCATAAATTATTATATCATTATTATGGATGTGCAAATATTCAAAATTTTGAATATTTTTATAATGGTGTGCACTATTCGATTTGATTCGCATTGGATTCTTACTATTTGAACTTCCAAAGACTAGTAGTGTCAACGTCCGAATAAAAGGGACCCCTTCAGAGTTTAGTATATTTCATCTTGTCACACACTCACACTGAGGTAAAGCTATATTTCAAGCTCTGCTGAAATCGAATTTTCCAAAGACAAAAATTTTGTCGATGACCAATGGAAAGTAGCCTCTTCAGATTTCTAATATGCTTCACCTCACCACTATTTGACAGCTCTAATTATTAATTGCCTAAGGTTCAAACATGCGAGTAATGCCACTCTGGGATACTTTGACATCGTGTCGATGGCACACACTTTCTCTGAAACTTTCCTTCTGAGAAAACTGTATAATTTCCTTTGCAGAAAAATTATACAAATGGGTGAATTACAATTTTTCTTCACAAACTTTTGTTCACCATGCAGGCTTCCAAATAACAGATTGGCATATTTAGTGCAGTGTTTATTGTAAAAATTATTGCCATATTTGATAATGCATTCATTTTACATTTTCTCCTATTTTTTTTTCTTGCACTGATGCTGAAACTTTTTTTTTTCTTGTAGCCAGAAAACATCCTTCTAGATGATGATTTGAATGTCAAGGTCACTGACTTTGGCTTTGCCACCCAGCTGGCAGAGGGTGAAACTTTAACAGGTATGCATTGAGTGCCAACTCATGAAATGAACTTTCATGCACACAGCTTAATGTAATCAAACACTGCATTTGCACCAGTGTGTTTGCGTGAATGTGTTTGAAGTGTTGAGAATGTACAGTCGTGATTAAATTACCTAGTGCACATTGGCACATTAGTCACTTTAAAAAGTGCTGTGAAAAACACTAAAAGAACAAGTCCATTGCATTGAAAATAAAGCCTTACTGAAGTAGATTTGACATATATTTTGCATGCAGTAGCAGCATGCTCGTGCAGATACCAGTGTTGTTCTAGCTTATATTATTAGAGGCATTCTTAAGAGCTCGCAGGGACTACCTTGTGGTGGGAGCACCCGGGAATGTTCTGTGTCATACCATAGTGTCATTGCTTGGAAATAAGTCGAGCTGTGAGTGTAAGGTGAAGCACAGGTTTAATGTAACAGCTTCAAAGGGTGTCGGAATGGCTCACACCGTATTGGCTGAAGAGTGACTGAAGAGTGTGCACACACAGAGGCTAGTTACAAGCCAAAGTCTCGAATGATATACAGGGTGTCTCAATTATCACGTAGCGTGATACAAAAAAAGAACTGTGTTACGCGAAGCAAACCTAGTGCATATCTTGCCAGTACACTTTAGTAATTACCACTAATTTTTTGTTCATGACAATTAATTAGCCATAACTTTATTTGCAACTCAAAAACTACTTACATAATTATTGATAACTCAATAAGGCAGATGTGTGCATGTTGAAATGACGTACGACTGTGCTACTTTCAACAACGTACTAAATGCATGCTTCTTTTTTCCTGTTGGTAACGAAAGTTCACGAAATCTGAAATGTGACGCGTGGCTTGACGACTGCTCGCATTAGAAAGCAGCGCCCTTAAGCAGACTCACTTTGAGCTTGCCTGTATCAATGAAAGAAATGTAGAATAAAGAAAAAAAAACTGATCGCACTATCTGCCTCTTACACAGCCATGCTGTAATCAGAACAGTGCTCTGATGGTATTATCAATGAGCACAGTTGGCTGTTTGATATTGGTAATGATAGTGACGTATGATAGTGACGTATGATAGTGACGGAATGAAAGTGACGGAACGCTCTCTCTGGCAACAGCAAAAAGGTAAAGCGGTTGCTTGCAGTAAGCTTATTTGAGGGCGCCGTTTTCTTTTGTGGCTGCACAGTCACGTGTTATTTTTCATATTTCGCAAACTTTCTTTATTAACAAGAAAAGATGAACACACAATTAGTAAGTTGTTGAAAGTAGCCCAGATAGATGTATCAAAATGTGCACATCTGCTCCATTAACATTTGGATAATTGGGCTAATATTTTCGGAGCAATAAATATAATTTTGACTAATTAATTAGTTATAAAAAATAATCAGTAGTGTATACTACAGTATACTGGAAATAATATGCAATAGGTTTAGTACATGTATTGCCGAACCTCTTTTTAAAAATCGTGCTGCACGATAACTGGGACATCATGTATATAACATTGCCATTTCACTAAAAAATGTAAGGCAAACTGCAATTAAGTAAAATGTGCATCTGTTGATTCTGCAGAGCTCTGTGGTACGCCTGGTTACCTGGCACCTGAGCTGCTGAAGGCATCTATGTATGAAAGCTCAGAGGGTTATGACAAGCAGGTTGACATGTATGTATTGAAGCACATTGCTAATACTCTTTCATCGTGGTTTGTCATGTCGTCCTCACATTCATAATTATTGAGAGTCTGCATAATGACTGTTCCCGCACAGCAAACGGGTCTTATGTGCAGTTTTTCTATTTTCAGTTGGGCTTGTGGAGTCATCATGTATACGCTGTAAGTATTGATCTCTGGTGGCAAACTTTGTTACTATTGCAGTCTAATTGTAGTCATGAAATGTAACAATTGAGAACCTTCTTGTATAAAAAATATAATGAATTTGGTGTTTAAAAGAGTATTACAGAATTTGAATTCATTTTGATTCCAATTTAAATTATTAAAGACTTCGAAGTATTCGAAATGAACGAATAGATGTCCGCTTGCATTTTTTTGTAAAGGTGGTTTCACTGCAGTGTAGGAGTGCTAAGCCACGAAAGCACGTATAAATTCGCACTACCACAAAGTTTCACTTAAAGGCTAAATGAACATATTATCCTCGCGTCGATTCAGCATTTTTATTTATCACTTGCTTTCAACCGAAAATCAAATCCTGCTACTGTTCAAAGTTGTTTCCACTTCCTTTAAACTAAAGAAAATGGCATTTGCACAGGCCTTCCTTGAACATTTGAAATGTACTGTGCAGGTCATGACAAATACGCCCACTTTTCTTTATATATACTATATTCGAATTAGATTTGAAACTATTCGGTGAAAATCACTATTCGCACAAAGCTTAGTGTTGTGAATTGGCATCTTCAATTCATGCCTCCTGTTGTCAAATATGAATATATATGATGCCAACCGGTTGAAGTGGTGCAGCGACAGATCGGCACTTTGCAGAAACATTGTGAATTACTGCAGCTCTTCCCCAACAGAGCAAAGCTTCTTGAGTGCTGGAGATTTGGTACATGTTTACTACCTGCAATGTTGCCCTGTTTCAATGGAGCCCTGCAATTAGAGCATGGTCAGAAAGTGCTTCCAATCGGTAGTAGAGGCTCCCGATAACACTCAAGCCAAATATTCGAGCACAGCATCTGGCCAGGAATTCACAATAAATTATCAAAGTCAGCTAAAAATTACTTTCTCCTCTCTCTACAAATGCCATAAGATGCTCAAAAATCACTCATAGAAAGCCATCTATCAGCCATTGGCTGATTTGAACATGGTGTGCTCGGTCGTTGCAGGGATCGCCGCAAGAAGCCATGACTTGTACACGCGTGGGTGCGCGATAACATTGAACAAACCGCGTATGAGAAAAAAAAAAGAAAAGAAAACCGTACTCAAGGTTGCAAGGCATGTGCGACGTATTATTTTTTGTCCCTGCTTCGCTTCCCTGCTCCTCTTCCTGCTTCGCTTCCAGCGCTTTCGTCAGGACGAGAGAAGAGAAAATGCAATTGCAGCATGCGAGAAATCTAACTGCACTCGCACTGGTGGGATTCTCAAAACTTTTGCGGCAATGAATTCATAAGCCAATAAGCTCTTCCAGGGAATTCATTCCATAGTTACTTGAAAAAGTGTTTCAGGGCCTCGAAATTTAACAGATATCATAACAGATATCATATCTGTGCGTTTGGCGGTTCATTTGCGTGAATACATTGCTTACCTGCGGTGTGAGGTGCTTTACGCAAGTAATGGAGCGGCACTGGCGGCAATCGCAAGTCTATGCATAATCGGAAGTTTTACATCAACGATGATGGCCTTCGATATTAAAAAAATAGCACTGGCCATTGTGGGCTGTACTATTAATGTGTGGCTACGCGCGTCGTGAGGCATTATCACCTAGCCAATTAAAACACTTGTACTTGTGCGCTCATGTTGCTAAAAATTTGATTTTTCAGGCTCCTAGGTTGACATATTGAATTCCGCTAAAGCAAGGTTCGTCCGCTCCGAAATTGAAATTTTGCTGCTCTAGAAACTGCTCTCGATTCAGTCTCAGCTGTCTCACCCCTGTCAAATGTAAAGGCTTTGTGATGCAGGCTTTCGCCTTTTTCACCAAGAGGCAGACTTGCAAGCTTGGTACGCTATTAACTATAGTTGTCGCGGCTGTTCACCTGACTGCAGACCCGCAACTTGGTTTTACGCATGCTGCCCTTTGTTGAGCTTGTAAGCGCGATCTCTTTTTGAGCCCGATCTGGTATTATCTAGGGCAAGCTTATCGAGGCGTCATGCTAAGCTGCTAACCCGCAGGCTAGGCGTAACGAGCGCTGACCGCACAACCTCCATAAACAGCAGACGCAGATGAGGGGTTCGGTGCCAAGTCACCAAAACAAAAAGTGTTGCAGTGGTTACATTCTGAAATAGCATGATCTATGGGAACCGCTTTTCGATTCTGGAAGCAACGACTCGCATTGTCAACAACAACCCAGGCGCGCATGTAAAACACTCGAGCAATTCGCTGTCACCAATGCATAGGACACTGCGCCTGGGAAATCAAAAGCATACGGATATCCGGTCGCCATAGCTCAGGGAAATTAGGCGCAATAACCAGGTGCTCCGAGAACTTAGTTGGAAACTTTGCACTAGAGCACTTTTAGTCCGCGAGCGTTCGACTTTACAAACATTGGAAAATTTGAATTCCCACACCAGTCACACGACTCGATTCTCGAAATGGCATGGGCTGTCTGTTCGTCACATGTGCAGTCTTTGCAAAATGATGAGCACATTTGCTTCTCTGTCGACTTACTGTAATGAATGGTAGCCTGACCAGCCCTGCACAAGCGCGCACGTTTTTCTTAATTTACACGTACTTACAGCCACCGTAGCATGGTGTCTGCACGTGAAAACACGTGCATGCTAACTTGAGCGCTGAGATTTTAAGCAATTAGTTTCGTTTACGAAGCATGAATTCATCTTGTTTGGCGCAACTTTTGTGCAAAGTAGTGGGAATGTAGCAGTATTGGTATTTTGGAGCAATTGGCACTGGTGTAATCGGCACAGTTAAAAGCAGAAGACTAAACACATGTGTTGGATTTGAAGGTGTAATATCTTTATGTGTAATTGTGATTGAAGCAATAATTCGACCTTGTTTGACTGGTGCTCATCTTGCTATGTTCACTGTATATATGTCATCTTTTAGTCAGTTAACTTCAGTTGAGGGTCTGGGAAAAAAAAAAGTGCACGCGTTTTGTTTGCTCTAATCCAGTTACTTAGCGCAGTTAAACCATTCTAAGATAACGTTACACCTCTTAACCCTACTTGGTGCTTCATTCAGCGAAATGGCTGAAAATACAAAGCTAGTAATTATTTTCTGCACTTCCAGGCTGGTGGGCTTTCCACCATTCTGGCACAGGAAGCAGATGGTGATGCTTCGCAACATTATGGAAGGAAAATACGAGTTTTGTAGCCCCGAGTGGGATGACATCACTGAAGCCCCTAAAGACTTGGTGAGAAAGATCTTTTCTTTTTTCTAGAGTTCCGTAAATAGAAATATTTTAGGTGCAGAGTAAATTCATATAATAAAATGTGAGTGTGAATTGAACTGAATACTTTTCTGATATTTCTCGAATATTTTTCTAATACTTCGCAGCATAGGCAAGCTGACTGCACCAACAATACTGGTCTCAAGCAATTTCTTTTTTCTTGAGGCACCTCATGCGGTCACCATGTGTTGGAACATAACCACGGAACAAAAACTCTGTATTATAAAGTCGAAGTCTAGATTGCAAAAATTTGTGACATCATCATGACGTAACAAATTCTGGTGAGCCATCGTCCCACTTAGCGTCACATGATGCCATTGTAGTGCCCTCCTTTGGGCGGCGAACAAAATCGGGGAGCAGGCCACCTCCAGGCTACCTCCCTCGTCATACATCAACTGAGAAGGAAAAGTAGATGACTTCTGCCTTCGAGTCATCATAGGTCAATGCACGAGGGACTCTGTTAGCAAAAAAAAAAAAACTGCCATGCTTCCTTAAGAGCACGAAATGCTTTTCAGGCAACATTAGCATTCTACACTAATGTGCTATTAAAAGGTTGCCTACTAAGTAAGCTCTGATGCTTACATGCTGCTTTAAGGAGGCAAGTTGGTAAATCACTAGTTTTCATGATCTGAATATACTGTTCAAAATGTGTAAGATTTCTAAATGAGGTTCACTTAAGTATATTTTTTATATACTGAATGATTTTGTTTGAGTTCTGTATGTGTGGGTCCTGGCTGTATACATTTGCTGAGCAACACTTACGATGCCGTACATCAGTACCTATTGTTGCACGTTGTTGTACTCGTTTGTAAAGCCTGATTATTGAGCATTTGATCAATGGAAGTCCAAAGTACAGTCACTAGACAGGACACTGGCAAACTATCCGAAGAGACGAAAAATCTTATTAAAAGATGACAAACCACGAAGACCTCAAATGCAACAGACAAAAAAGAGCTCGTGGAGATTTCCAAGGTAATCAATAGGCGTAAAATAGCCGACATCAAAAGGTATAACATGGAATCAGGTAGGCTGTAAAAAGCAGCAGAAGTCTGGAAGGTAAACTTGCACGTAGGCAAAAAGCAGATGTATGCATTAAGGAACAAGGAAAGTAATGTGATAACCAATATGTATAGGATAGTCGAGGGGGCGGAAGAGCTCTACATAGAGCTGTACAGAAGCCAAAACAACTAGTATGCTACCGTAATAAGCGATAATAGCCCAGAGGAATCAGACATCCTACCAGTAACGACAGGGGAAGTAATGAAAGCTGCAGAAGGAATGCAAGGAGGCAAAGCTGCTGGTGAAAATAAGGTAACAACGGTCCTCCTGAATGATGACGGAGAAATTGTGATAAAAAAACTGGCCACCTTAGATACGAAGTGTCTCTTGACGGGAGGAACACCAACATCATCTTAATCCACAAGAACGGAGATGTCATGGACTTTAAAAATTACAGGCCACTCAGGTTACAGCCCATTCTTTACAAACTATTTGCAAAAATAATAGCTAACAAAATTAGGGTGACATTGGAGTTCAATCAACCAAAAGACCAAGCAGGATTTCGTACAGGCTACTCCACAATAGACCATATTCATACTATCAACTAGGTAATACAGAAATGCGCGGAATACAACCAACCCCTATACATAGCCTTCATAAATTACGAGAAGGAATTTGGTTTAGTTGAGACATTAGCAGTGCAGGCACTACGGAATGAAGGCATTGTCGAACCCTACGTAAACATACTGGAAGAAATCTACAGCGTATCCACAGAAGCCATAGTTCTCCATAAAGAAAGTGACAGAATGCCAATAAAAAAGGGTGTAAGGCAGGGGGACACGGATCTTTCCAATGCTATTCACAGCCTGTTTACAGGAGGTTTTTCAGGACCCTAGATTGAGAGGAGTTAGGGATAAATTGCAAAAGGATCAAAATGTGGGCCAGTTGGTAATTCATTTTCTTCGTTCAGCGAACTGGGAGCGCAGAGAAAAAACACAAAGGACGAAGCGAGGAACCACACAACACGAGCGCTCAACTATCAACTGATTTATTTTCCACATCGGAAGAACATATATAAACACAAAAGCGCATGTCAAAAAGATTATGACGACATCAAGGGCAGCATGCGAAGCGTGTAATCAAGGCACATGTCTAAGGGTTATCTAGGTAACTGAATTCACAGTCAAGTAGTGAGAAGGAAGGATGACTTATACATTGGTCCGTATTCCTGGAAATGTGATAGGCTTCAGAAATTTCGCGCGTAGTTTGATGAGGATGCCGGAACAGAACAATTGTATTCTCAAACAGAGGTTGGCACTTGCACGAAACGCAATGTGACGCTAAATGGGAGTAAGGTGTATTTTTCAACGAGCTTCTGTGTTCCCTGAGACGCACGTTCACACATCGGCCGGTCTGGCCAATGTACATACGTCCACAAGAAAGGGGTATCTTATATACTACTCCGGTGATGCACTTAACAAACTTAGTTACGTGCTTCTGGAGGCATCCTCTACCTTTAGATGCATTATGTGCCCTCCTGTGCACCATTGAACATATACTGGCCAATTTATTGGGTGCCGAGAAAACCACGCGCACACCGAACCGGTTTCCCACGTTTTTTAACCCATGGGCCATTTTATGAATGTAGGGGATTACTGCCGCGCGCTTCTTATTCTCTGAAGAAGTACATGTGCGTTTTTCATTAATTTTGACCGTACGCAAGAGCTTTTCACAGACTGAGGCTATTACGTAGGAAGGGTATCCCGCACCTATCAGCCGTTCCAACTGTGCCACGAAACCACTTTGCAAGGTATGCAGGCAACATTTTCCGAGGGCTGAACGTAAGCATGACATTACGATTCCGCGTTTAACAAGCTTGGAATGTCCGGAAGAGTAGTCTAGAACGGGTTTTGCAGAACCCGTTCGTCGTATGGCTTGGGAACCTGTACATGCAAAAATCAGGTGTGTGTATAGGTTCAAGTGTGGCCCCTGTGTTAAGCCAAATTTTTCTTGGGAAGGTGGATGCAGCCTTAAGCACTAAACTTCAACCTGGCACAAAAGTATTCCGTTATGTTGACGATTATCTGATTATCATCAAAAAGTGTTCAGCAGTGGACGTTGAAAGTATGAAGGCATGCTTCGAGAAGGAAGGCATGGGCCTCCGGTTCACCTCCGAGCTTCCAAAAGATAACAAATTGCAGTTCCTAGACCTTTCCCTGTTTTTTGGTGATAAGCACCTTTGCTGGCGATATAATCCTCGTTCT
Source organism: Rhipicephalus microplus (assembly GCF_043290135.1). NCBI lineage: Eukaryota > Metazoa > Arthropoda > Arachnida > Ixodida > Ixodidae > Rhipicephalus > Rhipicephalus microplus. The sequence goes on along the minus strand of NC_134702.1, from coordinate 5,368,285 downwards.
GCAAAACCCGTTCTAGACTACTCTTCCGGACATTCCAAGCTTGTTAAACGCGGAATCGTAATGTCATGCTTACGTTCAGCCCTCGGAAAATGTTGCCTGCATACCTTGCAAAGTGGTTTCGTGGCACAGTTGGAACGGCTGATAGGTGCGGGATACCCTTCCTACGTAATAGCCTCAGTCTGTGAAAAGCTCTTGCGTACGGTCAAAAATAATGAAAAACGCACATGTACTTCTTCAGAGAATAAGAAGCGCGCGGCAGTAATCCCCTACATTCATAAAATGGCCCATGGGTTAAAAAACGTGGGAAACCGGTTCGGTGTGCGCGTGGTTTTCTCGGCACCCAATAAATTGGCCAGTATATGTTCAATGGTGCACAGGAGGGCACATAATGCATCTAAAGGTAGAGGATGCCTCCAGAAGCACGTAACTAAGTTTGTTAAGTGCATCACCGGAGTAGTATATAAGATACCCCTTTCTTGTGGACGTATGTACATTGGCCAGACCGGCCGATGTGTGAACGTGCGTCTCAGGGAACACAGAAGCTCGTTGAAAAATACACCTTACTCCCATTTAGCGTCACATTGCGTTTCGTGCAAGTGCCAACCTCTGTTTGAGAATACAATTGTTCTGTTCCGGCATCCTCATCAAACTACGCGCGAAATTTCTGAAGCCTATCACATTTCCAGGAATACGGACCAATGTATAAGTCATCCTTCCTTCTCACTACTTGACTGTGAATTCAGTTACCTAGATAACCCTTAGACATGTGCCTTGATTACACGCTTCGCATGCTGCCCTTGATGTCGTCATAATCTTTTTGACATGCGCTTTTGTGTTTATATATGTCCTTCCGATGTGGAAAATAAATCAGTTGATAGTTGAGCGCTCGTGTTGTGTGGTTCCTCGCTTCGTCCTTTGTGTTTTTTCTCTGCGCTCCCAGTTCGCTGAACGAAGAGTTAGGGATAAGAGTTAATCGAGAGTATCTTAGTAACCTTGGATTCGCTGATGACAATGTCCTAATGAGTAACTAAGGGGACGAATTACAGCTACAGCTCATGATTACTGAACTGTACACGGAGAACAGAAAAGTATGTCTGAAAACTAATATGCACAAAACTAAATTAATGTGCAACAGTCTCGGCATAAAAGAGCACTTTGCGATAGATAAAGAGGCGCTGGAAGTTGTAAAGCAATATACTTAGGACAGGTAGTAACTGTGAAGCTGAACCATGAGAGTGAGAAATAACTTGGAGAATAAGGATGGGGTGGATCACATTTGATAAGCTTCTCAAATTATGAGTGGTGATCGGCCACTAACCCTCAAAGGGAAGGAATATAATAGCTGCATCTTGCTGGTATTTACCTACGGAGCAGAAACCCACAGGCTTACAAAAAGGGTTCAGCTCAAATTGAGGACGACGCAGTGAGCTACGGAAAGGAAAATGATAGGAGTAACCTTGAGAGACAAGAAGAGGGCAGAGTGGGTTAGGGAAAAAACTGGGGTTAAGGATATCATAGTTAAAATTAATAAGAAATGGACTTTGGCCCGGCATGGACTTTGGCCTGGCACGACCGTGTTGCCTCAGAGACGGCAGTAGGCATGGCTTTAATATCAGAGGCTGCGAGGTTTAAATCGGCCGCTGCAGCTAACACTCACAGCCGACACTGTTTAGAGGGGCGGAGGAAGAGAGAAGAGGAGAGGGCTGAGAGCCAGTTTTTCGGCTCAAGTCGTAGGCATTGGACCGGGTTGATTGGCGGATCATGGGAGAGGCCTTTGCCCTGCAGTGAGCACAGTTAGGCTGATGATGATGATCATAAGAAACTTTTGGGGGGGGGGGGGGGGGGGGGGTTGTGTAGAACAGAACTTTCCTCTTAAAAAGAAAAGGTATGCCTGGCACCTGAGGCTCATTTATTTTTTTTCAGCAACCTATGCAATGTTTCTAAAGCTGGTGATCTCTGTAGGTAAACATAGTGGTCACCCGAGAGAAATGCCATTTTCATTTAAACATTCACAACTGGTTAGAAAGCTGGTTTCATTTGTTTTCTTTGATTTGTTATTTACTGGTTTGGAACCACTTCATCATTGATTTGGGTTCAAGTTTAGCAGTTTCACTTCAGCTGAAAAACTACATTCAGCACCAAGTGTAACTTGGCTGCCTGAAGATGCCTGTGCTTTGTTATAAAAGGAAGTACAAAGGAAGCATTATTGCTGTGGCTACGCCACGGAAGAAAGCAAGAGCTGTGCTGTTGAAGCTACTGTAATGTTTCGTAGCACCTCACTTATCTCTTGGACTAATGACATCGTGTGACATCCTTTCTATAGATCAGCAAGCTGCTGGTTGTTGATCCGAAAAAACGCCTCACAGCTGCACAAGCCCTGGATCATTGCTTTTTCAAGGCTGTTGTAAGTTGCAGTGCTTTATAGTTTTACTCAAGTTCTGAGATCAGTGCCAGCATTTCGATCTATGAATGTGCCAATGTCTCACTGCTGCTAGTGCACGTTCCAGATGTGTTCAGGGGGCTTCTTGGCTTGCATGCAATTCTGGTTTGTAATTCTGCTGCTTTCCAGAAGAATATAAGAAAGTATTTGATTTGGCACTTTCAAAACTTGTGTGCTTCTACGAGGCTGTGTCTACACTCGGCTTGCTCGCATGAATTGGGCCAGACTGGCTGTGCTGTGAAGAGGTTGTACTTGATCGTATGTTACGTTTGTCCCCCCTCGTTAAACTTATTGCGAGTGTACAAGATATAGCTGCAACAAACTGACTGCAGTGTCAGAAAGTGATGAAAACCATATCTGCCTTTATGCTGCTCTAAACAAAAATAAATGCATATGCAGGTTAAATGCATATGCATAGTCTTTAATTTTCCTCCTTGTTTCACGCTACATGTTCCATACTTTTTGCATGAAATTATCTTTGCATGAATTCTGTGCTCTTGCTTTGGTTCCTTGTGTTTTATGAATATCTGTTCTGCTTGTTTCTCTCTGTCTTGTGGCTCATGTAGAAACGTGCATCTGTTTTCGTCACCGAAGATGTAAGTACCAGTAGCGATGCCACCCTAGTTAAACTTGAAGCCGTAGCAGACTTCTCTTCTTAAATATAATTGAGTAAACTGTATAATAGTTTTTGCACTTGTATAAGCTCTTCGTAAAACATTTCTGAACCTGCATCAGCAATAACTAGTGCATTTGTATTTCTAAGTTTTCAACTGTACTCGGGGACAGCTTATCTTGGCAGTAGAGTGAAGGCTACGGAGGCAGTGCTTCTGGAAATTCATGTTACTCAAGTACTAGTATGGCAGCTTGCAGCTGATTGCAGTTTTGCTCACTCACACCATTAGCACTTTTAGAAAAACAAGCACCAAAGGTGTGAGTGAACATTTTAATGTCACCTTACAAGTACATTTTTCTTCATGAACTAAACAATGGCCACACACCAATTCACACATGTCATGGATGACATGTTTACTCTGGAAAACTTGTGCAGAAAATGCGATGCCATGTAAAAAACATAAAGAAAAAAGGACATTCTTGTAATGTGAACGAAAATTGGAATTTACATAAAACTTCCCGCAACTGTTTCAGACTCCTACTGAATAAAGCAGTATTTAATTCACCAAGGCCAGTGAGAAAATTATCAAATGACATAGGCACTATTTCTGGGCATTCTAGGAGGCATTTGTTTCGGTTCTGTAGCTTCCACAGTACTGCGGAGGAAAGCTTTCCCTGATTATAGGACATTGTATTTCATCTTAACCCCTGTATGTTACTGTATAAGCATGCTAATGACTCGTTATGCAATACCTCACGCGGGGTCTTCAAAGGTATTACAAATAAAATGAAATGTAGCCATACATGTAGTACTGCTTTTAGGATACACACGCTAGTGAAGTAGATAGCGGAATGTTTTTGTTACTTATCACTTTGGCAATATGCAAAAGCCATCAGGCTCTTAAAATGCAAAACCGATTGATTGGCTTAGTTTTCATTGACACAGAATGACATCTTACACAAATTACACTATTTCTTTGGACCTCTCACTGTTGATCCTTGCACCCAACATGTCACATTCATTTTTGCGTTTCTCCGGATAGCCAGCGTGTATTTATTTCTTGGTGATTAATATGGTTACTGCAGATGGGAGGATCGAGTTAGCGAACTGATGAGTAGCCAACATGTGTTGCTGCATATGTGTGTATATGATTTGTAAAGAATTGCTTTAACAGGCGAAGAAAATAGCAATTTGAGAATTGCACATGCTCAAGCAAATTTCAACACATCAGTCTTGAGAAGTGCTCTCTACAATTAGGTGTAATGAATCAAGATTATGACTTGACAAGATGTACAAGCACTGAAGGGGAAAACGCTTTGCAGCACTACAGCAGGGTTCCAGTTTAGAACAGTTGACCAGAAGTGCTATGTCAGGAATCATCAGTGGGTCATCAAACTGGGGTCATAACAGAATCAATTCTGGCAGAGATAATTCAAAGCTATTGTGAGGCCAACTGCTCATAAAGTACTTAAACGGACATGAAAGGCACACAGCAATTCTTTCTAGAGTGAGAACGTTTGAAATGTCAGTATTATGTGAAGCAGTGCTTTGCTAGTCACGAAACAAAGGTACAGTACGATTTATGGTCTGGAATGAGAGAACCATGAAGTGAAATGCCCTCAGTACAATTAGTCACAAGTATTCAAACTACCCATGATAAAAAAAAAGTATTGCAGTACAATACTAGTAGATGAAATACTGTGGCATTTCTGCTCAGTTCAAGGGGATTTCCTTGGAGAATGATGCAGGTGTTCCAAAAGTTGCCTGGCCATTCTCCACTGGCACGTTCCAGCTCGATGGCAGTTTAGCTATGGCACGACAAGCTGTAGCACCGGTTGTTGGCCAGTAAAGGGCAAGCAAGGCAAATGCAACTTAACAAGGCCTCTATGGGACAGACGGTTTGAAAAACACTTACATGTGTGGACCACTAAAGTAGGACCTTCTTCCAAACTAGCCATTTTCTTGATGCACTACAAAGTTTCTGGAAAGCTATTTCAACAATAGAGGTCGAGTTCATATTTGCCTAATGTCTCTTCAACGGACTATTCATGTCCGAGCATTTGTTCGGTGGGTGCCTCTTGGTGCCAGGAATTGAACTGAATACTCAATTAAAAATGGCTAGTTCAGAGTGTTTATACGTCTTTTAAAATAACTGCAGCAGGAAAAAGAAAAGACAAAGAAAAAGATGACCAGAACGCGCACTTGTTTCATCATTGCAGTTTTATGAAAAGAGTGGTTCTCACGTTGGAAGTGGATGTCGCCGCTGTTGCCACTTGGTTTATGTTGGTCGAATACCCGTCATGGTAGCTTAGGACACAAGGGGTAGTGCTTCTAAGCGCGGGGTGCAGGTTCAATAAACCTCTCCCAGGGTATGTTATAGCGCGCCGTCACCAGTGCGCGTGCAAGGCAGTGGTCGGCAAAACACCCCCTACTGGTTGCTTAGCGAGGTGCAGTCGCACAGTGCTTGGGGCAGTTTTTCTTTAATGCTTAAACTTCATTTTACTGTTGCAAAATTAGCTGTGGTCAGAGACGTGACGTGACGAGAAAGTTGCTCCGCTGGCTGGCTGTTTACCTCGGAGATGTGAACACACGTGGTGGCCTGTGCGAAGAACAGCAGCTTTGTCTTCCAAAATGTGCAGTGTTTATTGTGGCGTGTAGTGTGCATTGAAAGGCATATTGGTTTACATTTACGAACGATGAAACTGAGAATATTGTGTGTGGTGCGTGCTGTGTGAATAATGATGCATCTTGTTGTGGGCCTATGGCAGTGATCGGTTGTTGGCGTGACATGACGATTCAACATTTTAGTCAAGATAAAGGTGCATTCAACGACGCGGTCATCTGCTAGTGCATACATCTCAGCATTTGCAGTGCATGCAGAAAAAGAAAGTGCAAAATTGCGGGGCAGAAAGATACGACTACACATGAGTATGTTTTAGCATTACCAAAGCTGTATAGATGATACACCACGGTGAATGCGCAAGCCCAATGAATGTGTAACTTATATTATTGGAGACCTCAGTGTAGACTGTTGAAATTGCGAACCCAATGAAGGTATAACTTGTACAATCGGATACAACAGTGGAGATTGCTTCTTATACTGGTACCAGTATCAGAAACTATCTCCACTAAGGTCTCCGATATTTATGAAGTGGCAATGCACATTACAAATTTGTGTCTAAAGAAGGAAAGTGAGTAAGCAAAAAATTTTATTTTCTGTTACCTCAAAGCCTCCTGTTTAGGGGTTTTGCATGAGTGGTAGTCAACAATTCAACATCACAAATGGGCATCAGATGCAGCGAGGTAACTGTGCAAGTGATTATGTATATAATTAAGTTATCAGCTTAAAAATCTGAGAAATTTACAGTGGGTCATAAGGAAACATGTAGGGAAGAACTTTGCTTCAATTTTCACGGGGATTGGTTAACCTTAGCCTAACTCATGACAAAAAGTGTTTTTGTTTTTCTGTCTCTTTCTTTCTTCAATTATCTCCAATGAGAATTTTGCGCTGAGAACTTTGACCTTGTTCGTGTGCCAGCAGCTCGAAATCATGCTGCCGCCAATTGTTACACTGCAGCACACATGTTGGTACAGAAATTGCGTACGTTCGCATCCTTGCCATGCATTTCTCGAAGCACCAGTCACTGTGGACATGCAGAGAATTTGCTTTAGAAGAGGATAACACTGTTTGATGACTGCGATATACGACATACAAATCGTGCATTATAGGCAGTGACGCTTCCTTTAAAAGCTGCAACTTTAGAAAATGGCACTTCGCAAAAACTTCTGTCAAAGGAATGCAGACGTATGCAGCACTGCTATGCAGAAAGATCCCTCTCTCGGAGCTCTCTTGCCAATTAGTCTCTGCTCTGAGGAAGGAGATGGTGCTTGCCGAGACACCATGCTGTTTGCAAACAGGGAGAAATCTATCCACTGAAGTCACATTTAAATGGGGGAAAGGTGGCATGCTTAGATTTAGATGCACAGTAACGAACGCCAAGTGGTCAAATGTATCTGAAGTATGGCATATCTTAATCAAATTGTGCTTTTGGTGCCCAGGCAGATATTCCTATAGTGATGGCTCAAGATGTGAGCTTGAGTTCAAGGCAGTCTCTTCTGCTCTATCTCTCTACCTTTTCTTTTCCTAGCAATGGCCACCTGTCTGTGGACAGCATAGAGGAGATGCACGCTTTCATGTAGACTTGCTTACTTCAACAAATAGCACACTAACCACTAATCAGCATCTCCTAATCCCTTTTGGTCGGCGTGTTGCACTCAATAAGGCTCCCCTTAGTTCAAACGCTTTATTCGCTTAGTCAAACGTTTTATTCCAATGAATCTCTGGCGCCCATAGAATTAGAATTGTGAGGCTCCTCTGTACTACATTCATAAGGTGGTATGACTGCCATAAAATGATGTCAAATCAGTTTACCACTACCAATAGAATATGTCGCATTAAAAAAAAAAAGAATGAGCATATTTGTTGTCATCTGAATAACCACCACAATAATATTTAGAGTTGGACCAAGGCACGTGAGAATGTTCCAAGTGGAAACAACTTTGCTTAACAGCACTTTCCGCAGAATGCCAGTGATAACCCATAAAGTACTTCAAGTTTCAAAATTTATTGTACTTAGAGCATATGAGCCTGTATAACAAGCTTGTAAACTTAAAAATGATGATAAGTTGGTGTGAGGGTAATATATTCATTTAACCTTGAAGAGGGGCTTTGTGGCAGTGCAGATTTCCCCTGAATTGTGGCAATCACGGTATAGCAATCCTTTACTGCAGTGAAACCAATTTTACAGAAGGCTACATGCATTGTTAGTTGTTTATATGTGTTTAATTCATTAATTCTGATGTAATGAATCTAAATAATGGACGCTCTGCTGGTAATGAAAAAGACGATGATGATCGGTGGCTGTAGTAATAGCTCGCGCACGTCGCTCGCCATTAGCCAGACCTGCCTGATAAAGCACATTTTGCCAAGCTGCGTCTGAACCTTTCTCGACGTATAACACCTCTATTTTACTGAATGTAAGTTTGTGTTGGAGCAAATTTGAATACCGTAATATTTGTCTTAATATTTGAAGTGCTCAAGTATTTGAACATGCCTTCTTCTAACCACAGGGGACAACACTATTGTTGTTTCCATCATCAAAACTTGTAGGGTGTACAAAAACAATAAACATTCAAGCTCTATCACTTTGTTTACCATAGTTCATTGCGATT